>NC_134313.1:42410970-42555970 GCF_964195595.1 Calonectris borealis
AGTGGAGTTTCCATCCTAAATACAGAAAACACCATCTTAAAGATAAACACTGAAATTTGTTGAAGATGCATATTATACATGAAGTATTTTATTATTAACCTTGCCTGACATCTAGTACACACTTCAGAAAAGCTCTTTTGGGCTCTACTTCATTGATTTTAATGGAAACCAAAGGCCTATTCTACAAAGTACATATAGAAGGCCATATACCACAATGCAAGTAATTTGGCATACATCCATAAGTCTTGAAAGGAGAGGCACTTAAAAGTGTGAATGTGAATTGCTTTGCAATCTGCAGTGTGGTAATATAGCTGTCAACCATATTTCATGTTGTGCAGGACTATGGATAGAAAGCATCTCTAGAAAGCCATGCTTTTTAACTTGCAGAGACTGAATGACTGACATCCAGATACCCTTCTTCCTATCAGGGTCTAAAAAGTCCTGTTAAGAAGTGCAATAGAGAAGACTACCTTTCATAGAACATGGGAAACTTATCTAAAATATGATTGGGAAAAAAAAATCCTTCTACAGAGTGTGCATGTAATATTAAAGAGAGAGGGAGAATTCATGTACTTGCATACAGCCAGAAATGTGAAAGTTGGTGGTTTTGGTTTGGAGGGTCTGTGAATCCTTATAAGGTTTCAATTCCTCCTGAGTTTGCACCCTTGAGTTTTACTTTGGGTTATGGGGTGAAAAAAAAAATACTCAAAACAATACCCATCAAGTTACCAAGATGCTCCTTTCTTCAAGATGAAATCATTAAAAACCACGAAGTCTTGGCAGCATTTCTACCTGAAATTATCTGTTTTCTAATATTCTCTGGCTATCATCTAGCTTCACTGAAAAGTTTACAAATTTTGGCAAACCTCATCTGAGTCCTAGTTTTGTAGCAGATCATGAAGAGATGAACGTGTCTACCTGCTTCTGCTTTCATTATGAAAGTTTCCCCACCATTTATACATAGCCATCTAAATCAGATAGTAGTGGCCGAATTACTGCATTAGAGTTAGCTGGGATCTAAAAAAGATTAATTTGACTTCTGTAGCACAATAACATGATTTATGCTAACCCCTTTATTTTCTTGCTCAATTGGGTATCTCACTTTCAACTACTCTTTGATGTGCTATGTGTTCTGAGTAAGCCACCAGTTTTCTCTACGGTGCAGTTTCTTCCTATTCTGTAATATCAGAATAACATTTACTCAGCTTTGTAAAGGTGCTTAGACAATTTAGGACGAATGACTAAAAAACAATTATTACTATTATGTTCTAACAACTGTATGAGCCATATATAGAAAAAAAGGTACAGCATTCACAGAGCAGGCATTTTAAAATGAAACAGGTTTTAAGCATTCAGATTCTGGGGTGAGGGGAAGGTTTGAGTTACATACCCAGTAATATTGCATTCAATGCAATATTGCTGCTTAGATGAATTAATCTTTTAAAAACCTGTTCACCTCTAGAATAAGACTTCGAATTTAATAATCAGTTCAAATTTGTCCAATTAGGGATGTAATCCAAACAACTTTTCTCAAGAATTGATTAAGAAAATATCCCTGCATATCTGGTATCCTGTAGCCTCTACACACGCGGTACATGTCTTGCTTTAATATCTCCCTGCTTTTCAGAAGTCGATTGTAATTTAAAAAAAAAAAAAAGTTTAAATTTGTTAAGAAGGAAACCAAAGCATCTGATAACAGATAAAACCAGGGTCAGTGTCTGATTCACTGGCGCTTTCCCAGGCACGAGACATGTTTTCCCCAGGGGTCATCAGGTCCAGGCAAGCTGCATTCTTTCTGCCAGGCACTTTGTAATGTGCAATGAACAGTGTCATTTATTTTCATTTCCTCATACTTAATTGCATGCTTCTTGCTTCCAATATTAAGCCAGAAGGCAGGTGGTAGAAGCAGTAAACTAAACTACTACTAGCTGTTGGAGTTACGGACCATGCTACTCTCCTCTTGAAAAAACCCAATTGTTTACAATTCAGCAGAAACTGCTGAACTGGAAAAACACTTGCTTCCATTGCACATTCAATAGAGATTTTTTCTTTTATTCTAAAAAAAAAAAACAAACCCAAACCAAAAAATGATATTCTGTGCTTAGCAAACACAAGCTACTTAAATTTATCAACTTTTTATCACAGTAATAGGAAGCAATATGTGAAGTTATTGTTTAGGTAAATGTACCAAAAATATTTTTAGGGTGTAGTGGGATGGCTGCTTTAGCCAAGTAACATGTCGGTAATGCTACTCTGGGAATTAATGAATTCAGTACTAAGCTATTTAAAAATTTAATGATCATGCCTGAATATAGAAATAAGATGTTTATCGGGTATGCAAAATTTAAGTTTACCATATTTGGAATTCAATTATTTCATTCATTGCAAAAGTTATTTATTTCATTTTCCCCTATTATAATAAAGAAATTAAAGCTTTATCAAAGACCCCCTTAAAGAACTTAACTTCATCTTCATGGTGCACCCAGGCTTTATTTCTGGTGTATTTTACTCACAGGTATGTCACTTCTACAGACAAATCAGGATTTACTGATATATTTATATTTAATGCAAAGTTCTCATGCCACTGTTGCATTCATGGAAAGCACTTTATAATGTACAAGCATTTTTTCAATAGTAACACTGTTGTGCTACTACTTGTGTTATTGTTGAAATATCCTGCTGAAACAGATACTGGAAATCATACCATATTGCTATTAAAAAATGACAAAGGGGAAAAAATAGAGTAACAGTGAATATATTCATGATCATTTAAAAAAAAATCAATTCTCACTCCAGTGACTTCTAACTCTACCCAACTGTTTTTAGATAAAAAGGTGCTAGTTATTCCTGCTGAAATTATCTAACAGCGATAAGTAATAAATACAGGATTTCTACAAATATTATTTGCTTATTTGCATAACAATACAAGTGTTAGTAACACACCTAGCAAAAAATCACTATATCAGAACACGCTCTCCATTTTAGTTCATAAGAGTTTTCCACCTACATGTTCTAATACGTTAATTAATAACTATAATAGCATACAATTTTCTGCGTATCATGAACATATCACTGTTCACTTTCTGTAATACCCTACTGAAAGATTACTGATGCTGTTATTTCAGGATAAATAGCATATTTCAACTGCAAGAAAGACAAATACATGCAAGTTCAGGCTGAATCCTGCAAATTACTCTACATGGAAGCCTTTACACCTTGGCACTACACCCTCTTGATGTCAGTGGAGCTCTGAGCAAAAGAAGGATCATTTTGCTTCCATAATAAAATGGAATTGTGGAGCTCCATATTAGGAGGAATGAGACACCCCATTTAGAAATAGCAGTAACATAAAAGCAGGCATACTTTATTAAACAAAAATCCAGTCCTAATCTCTTGTGTCTGAAAAAAGAATATAGATTAAGAAAAGAATATAAGCAGCTGGGCAAAAACTAAGCTACATTTGTAACCCTTCCCACTTCCAGCAATCAGGTGTTAAGAAATTTCTTAGCTGAATTTGAATCTCTGTTCTTGCAGGTAATGCTCACCTGCACTTCTATCATTGATGAATTTGTTCATTTTCATAAGTAATTTTTTTCTTCATAAAATCCTATGGTGCATCCAGAACATCCTAATTAAACTAAAGATCCAATTGCCCTAAGAAGTGAGTGGGCAAAGGTTAAAATTTGGAAACCTACTGAACTGTCTAAAGCATCAAATTTTGATTTTCTTGTACGACTTAGCTTTTAATATATTAAACTCTATTTGTTTTAAGGGAAACTCAGGTTTGCAGACCTAGTTTCCAAAGGCACTCAGGAACCTCATTAGATTTCAAAATACTCATATAGTCCTATTAAAATCAGTGGAAGTTCAACGTCTTTTGGAAATCCCAATAGGTACTTTTTTCTCCATCCTTCAGCACTAAAATCTCTTAGGAAATATGATTTTTAAGGCCGGGGTTTTAATCTGATTAGAATACCTGGTTCCTAAGTGACAATCTAATTTGTTCTGGCTACCCTTACAGAGAAAACCAGAGGTGGTGTGGGCAATTTGGAGTTGCCCGTCACTTTCCATATCCAATTGGAAGAATTTAGAGTAACTGACTCCTGTTTTGCCCCTCACCTAGGTACCTGAAATTAGGCGAGATGCATCAGATCTTATGGACTAAAAATAGGTTCTTTCTGATGTATTTTCAAAAAATGGAATGCCTTTTCCCCATCACTCTGCCCAATGTTCTTTGCTCCAACTCCCAACCTTCCTCTTGTGATCTGTCTTTTAAAGACAGATTAGAGGCAATTCCAGAAAAATGGAGAATCCCAAATGAATACAAGGATAGTTTTTAAATTCTGAAGAAGCAAGGGTTTAAGATATGCCTCTGCCCTCAGGATTCCCTATTGCTGAGTTCTTGGTAACAGTACTTTTGAATCATTTTGAGTTACCAAAGTCCACCCACACACTGAAAAATGAGGGTAAGGAGCAATTTCAGTCCTTTCCCACCCCAGTAATGTACTATATAATGACTTTTTGAATTAATATAACAAAATTTCCTTTTTTGAAAATTTCCCACCACCACAGAATTTCTGGCATCCAACTTAGCAAAATTTCTTAACAAGTCCTGGGGAGAGCTAGGAATGGCAGTCAGTGCACTTAGGAGAAATTGGAAATATCAAAGGGAAGGGACTATTCAAAGTCCTTTAATCTATACAATTACGCCATGCGTAGGGGGAGATACCTCCTTCCACCCAAGAGTCACAACATACAGTATTCCAAGCACTTTTTTCATGAACCGAAGGGGAATGAGAGTTTCCTCACACAATTTTCCTCCCAAAGATAGCTAGGTGCAGAAGTATTTTCCAGCTCCTGCCCTGTCAAAAATTCCCTTCAGGAGATTCAGAGAAAGCAAGATGGTAGCAAGGTGGATTACAACCTGCAGCAGCAAAGACCCGGGATTCATCACTTGATTAAAAAAACAGTAAATTTTTAGAAATTAAATACCTAATTGAGCCCAAAAGACAACTAAGCCCCCCTTTCTGTAGGAG
The DNA here is from genome assembly GCF_964195595.1 of Calonectris borealis. Lineage (NCBI taxonomy): Eukaryota > Metazoa > Chordata > Aves > Procellariiformes > Procellariidae > Calonectris > Calonectris borealis. The sequence continues at coordinate 42,416,007 of NC_134313.1, forward strand.
AAGCCCCTAGTTACTAAGCCATTAGCAGTCCCTTATCCCTGGATACTCAGGAAGCCATTAGTTGGGAAACTTTTTGAAGTGGGAGTGCTGGAGGGCAAAATCTACACACATATACTTGATAGACCAGTAACAGCTACCAGGCTAGGTTATATAGGTTAGTTAAGGAAAAGAATACTTACTTTGTGAATTCCAGTAGTGCTTGGGTAGGACGTAAGGGACCATGCTGCTCTGCATGGTTCATGCATGGTTGAGATTGCATTTCTCTTGGCAATGTCCAAAAAAGACATGTCTCTGTACTGCAGACATTGATAACTCAGGATGCAAGTGCTCCTGGCCTTATTCTGTAGCTGATTTGGGGTATTTTGAAATTAGGCAAGATAGGTACTCACAGTACTAAGCATAAAAGTCTGACTGTAGAGTCTAGCCTGACATGCTTTTGGAAATTAAAGGCCTTTCCCATTGGACTCCACTATTCATATTTTTAAAGTCAATCAAAAGTGTTGATTTTTGCAGACCCAAGACCAAAGTCCTCACTGGAAAAATCATGCCATTTAGAAAAATGATGATCCCCCAAAGATATCTTGATTGGATTTCAGCCAAGACGACTGCTGAACATGAGCACATTTCAGCATTAGCAAAGACAGACTGGCCTGCCAGCAACACAGGTTGCTATGGGCTAATAAAACAATACCCTCCTAACTGCAAAATTCACTTCCTTATTCCTTGGTGGACTCACTCCACAGTTTTTTTACTTCCATTGTGATACTGCATTATGGAAGCATTCATTATGCTTGAGGGCTGGCTAGAACTATAAGTATCTCAAACTTAAAAAGAGACATCTAATATTTATATACTGAAATGCCTTTTATGTTGCCATTTGAAGCACATTCGGTGTGTAATCTTGCAGATCACTCATTCACAGGTCATGTCTATATATCTATAAATTCCCAAACTGCGGTGTTTGTTTTTCATCTATCCAGATGAATACCCCAAAAAATATCACTTACCCTTTGACATGATAAATGACTCTGTGGGGATTTTATTGCTGAGATGCAATACTCTGGAGAGTCATGCAATCGTGCAATCCAATTAGTATTTTAGATGGTGCAACATCATTCAGGGAATGAATGGGTAAAGATACTTTACGAATAATACTGTCAGGATTGTCTTTTCCCTACCTCTTTCCTAAGTTGTCTCCACGGATATGGATGTGCACACATACACTGATATAGACTATGCAAATGACTGTCCTGGATAAGATCATTTCTGCTTAGAGACACCATTGTTTTTGTTGAATTTCATTTATAAAGGCTTTTTGAATTGTAGACAAAATCTTTACATAGAGTACACATTGGTGAGTACATGTTGAAAATGAAGAGAAAAATATTTGTAAGCTGTGTCAGTCCCTATACTCCATTTCAATTTCATTTTTATGAAGGCATTTGAAAGCAGTGGAGAATCTAGTTCAAACTTTTATTTTTATTTCAGTTTTGTCATGTCCAAATTATAAAAGGCAGATCCCAATTCTTTGGGTACTGCAATTTAATTTACCTCCAAAGATGTATTTATTTTTTTCTACTTTTTGCTATATAGTTGCTCACAGCTGAAATTGCTCAGTCATAATGAAAACACACTTACTGCATTCCAAATGCCTGCATAAGTATGCATTTGGGGGATAGTTTCCTTTTATTTAAAGTTATCTGCAAGGAAAAATATTGGCAAAATATACCATTCTTGAGAATTTTCAGTAAATGTTAAGCAGAGAAAAAGAAAAATTCCAGGTGTCTATTCTGTTGAGCCCTAATTTGAGTAACTCTAGTGTAATTCTTATGTCTAATTTTGCTATCATTTATGCCTAGTGTTTTCCCCGCGCCTCTTATGGAAGCTTACAAGAATACCAAGCAGTTTCATAAGAGGGGTGAATATGTTAAGTTATCCTTAAATTTCTTACCATTGCCACCAGTAAATGGACTACAAATTAGATAAAGTAACTAGTCTTGCCATACTGTGATGCAGAACTCCACTTTTCAAGCCATTTGCCCATTAGAAAAGAGTATGACTTCCTTGAGCTGCATTATCAGAGCTATATGTTTTATAAACTACAAAATGGCATGTTTATTCTGTTTGAGGTACTTCATTCTCGAACTTGCTCATTCATTCATGCCTAACAGAAAAAATAGGTTATTGCCTCCTCAGTCAGGACAACCAATTCAAAAATAATTACACTATAGCAAAGGCACAAAATTCTTAGACCTTGATGCACCTTTTAACAAGTTAGCATGAAGTTGCCAATTTTCTTTTTTCTTTATCCCCCCTAAAACCTTTTTTCAGTATTGCGAGCTCATTTACTAGCAAAATATGGCTGAATGGAAGCAAGTACTTATTTTTTATCAACACCTTTGCAGCTAAATTATACTGAGGGAAATTGTACTTATTAAAACATACATATTGAACAAAATTTGGGTGAAGTATTTTTCTGTGATCTTTAAAGTTATATAACTACAAAAGATAATGTCAGTAAACAAAACATATACTTGAGTAATTAATTCACCCAATTAAAACAAGGCACATAATTCTCTTTTCATTTTAGGCCCCTATTCAAAAAAGCACTTAAGAATATCCTGCTCTTTAATATGCCGACTGTACTCCTTTAGGCATATGCTCAACGAAATGTTTAAGGATGCTCTTAGGCATGTGTTTAAGTGGTCTGCTGAAACCAGATGTTAAGTCTAGAAGAGCATGCAAGGGAAAGCATTCATCACCCTTGGGTTGAAGAATCTATTAAAAAATGCTCCTGACTCAAAAAGAAGCATAGTGAAACAGGATACATGTTCATCCCAACTGAAAGCAAATGCAGAAAATGCTCTCAGAGGCTGATGAAACCTGCTTTCTATCACCAAGTCCAAAGCAGTAAGACAAAAGTAAAGCTTATTCATTGGAGTAAGTACAAGAATTCACAGCACTTGCTGCACAATCCTCTCCAGAGCTTCTTGAAATCAATGGTTAAAATCTGCTTTATAAGATAAGAGGACAGGAAAGGCTGTCATTACACTAGCTGGTGTCACATCTAACCTCAACATAATTAAAGCATTTTTTCATATTCACTTTGTTACTTAGAAGACACTGTCTGGTTAGTAAACTTATGATGTAGCTTAGACTATTTGTTCATAGTTTTGTTTTTTTCACTACCACAACACCATAGCAACCTAAACACCAAATATTTATCTACTTTCTCAAACACTGCAAGTTATTTTATGAAAATTTTTATGCAAATTGGGCAATGCATTGACTCATTCTGTTTGTCTCTCTTGTATTTATCTCTAAGGCATCTATCACCATGGTGCCTAAATGCTGTGGTATCTTAGCGCTTGCCAGCTCTGTATATCATAAGAATGGTATCATCATTTTTGTCCACTTTTACACAGCCTTTTTATATAAACTGTAAGGAAGTATTAGCTAGGACAGAACAGTCATGGATTAAATGCAAAGAGATGTTTTCTATACTTATATACACTGTGCTCACAGTGTAGTAAAATCAGTAGTAAAATTAAAAGTCCTTACTGTTTCCTTCAGTCTTCATTTACTGTGAAAATATAGCCTCTACTAGTAGGAGGCGTTCTGTTGATGAAGGCTTCTCCGATTTCAAAAACCCCGGACTCTTACTTAAAATCTATATCTCCTGCATTCCACCTCCTAACCAGCTCGGGTAACCACACCTGCCCACACAACACCATACTGTCCTAAGGATTTTTTGTAGTACTTAATTCAATTTACTTCCCTCCTTAGAACTCATTCTAAGATTGCACCTTCCCCTAAAACATACTCATGACACCATTTTAGATCCAGACCAATGTCTTCCCACAAACGAGCTGTGCTGTCGTGAGACCCGGGCTGTGCAAGCAAGCCTGCAGAGCTTCCAAGCTGCTGCAAACTAGAGGAGGGACGAGTAACGGTGACAGTTGTAAAAATACACCTGCTGCTGATGGTAAAAGTTAAGACCTCTTTTCTCCCTCCTCCTTCTTTAATAACAGTCAAATGGAAAGCACAGGAAACTGTAAGTAAACTTTATATTTGAAAATACTAACTTGGGCCAAAACGTTGTGACGGTGTATTTGGCTCACCTTTAAATAGAACGATTTTTCTCCCCAAATACTAAGTGGAAAAAGTATAATGAGAAAGAAGTGAAATGGAAAATTGCTAAAGCTGAAGAACATCGCACACAAAAAGGCAGTATTTTTTCTAACAGCTCTGAGATGGTATGAGAAAGAGAGAAAGGGTGTGGAGGAGGGGGAGAGGGAGGGAGAGGCAAGACAAGGGAACATGAAGCAGACTGAAAACAGAATGTGAAATAATTGATATTGTTATGGAAAGACTAAAAAAAAATTAGAGGGGGGGGGAATCAACAGAGGCGCTTTCAATACCGTAAATATCATCCTGAAGAGTAGATTTTCCATAAAACTCTTAAATGTAATTGGACTGGTCATAATTTAGAAAGACGGATTTTTCGTAGTTCATCTTGCCATGGGCCAGACTGCTTCTATGTTTTTTCTCTATAGCATGTTTTACTCTCTGGGGTTTATCCTACTCCCTGCAATGCTACATCATAGTTAAAATATAATTCTTAGCTGATATTTCCATTTAAAATCTGTTTTTTAAACCATTGATAAGATAAAATTATTATCGGAAGGTAAGCCCTCCAAATGTAGAAAAATGGGAAAATGTCTCAATTTGCAGCTGTAACTAAGGATGGCAACAAAGTTTGACAGCTGACATTTGGGGAAGTGAAAGAGCTTAAAATATTACATGAATAATTCTTAGTGGAACATATATAGTAAAATACTCTTCTCTAAATTTAATAGTCAGACTCTTCATTGATCAACATGAAGTTAGTCAATGAAATGCAATGCATTTTTAGGACATCCAAACCCATATAAAAGTGATGATTTTTATATACACAGCACCTTACATCTTCAAAGAGTTTGTAAATAGCAACACCTTTATTCTCATCCTATTTAACTAATGCAAAACCCAGGACTCCTGACATCAGAAATATGTAGAATAAGAGAATTTAGATTTTTCAAAGTTCAACTGATATTAGAGAGATCTAAAACGTCTACTTACTATATGGGAAATTTTGCCTAGATAAAAACTAGGTCCCTGTGAATTTCCACTCTGTGGAGGTGGGCACAGGCATGAAACATCTTCCTTTGCAGAAAATAAATGAACATCACCATTTCTTTTCAGGATTACAAAATTATTTTTTGACTAAAGTGTTCACAACCTCTGCCTCCCAAGATATCAAATAACAACACTGATCAGCTATAAAGGAACTAGCCAAATCTGTCCAGTTCATAACTGACCCTTTTTCTATATTTTAAAGGACTCAACAAGAAATTGGTGGTTGTGTTCCTGTATAGGCCATTGTTAAGGCATAGTTTAAAATCCTTTCATGTCATATAGGTTCATATGACTGTATATGTTACATTTCAACACATTTTTGAAATTACTTAATTTGATGTACCTTCTTGCAGCTGACCTACTGAAGTTCAGCACTGCTAGCATGGCCAGTTGCTATGAGAATTCAACCCTTTTGTGCAAATGACTGATAACACAGTGACCGATGTTAAATTCCTGGACAGATTAATGAAGTTCATCCCTCCCAGATCTGAAACCTCTTCAAGCTGCTTTTTTAAAGCCACATAACAAGTCTTTACTCCTTATATTACTGTTCCACTTTTTGTTCCCTGTCTTACAGGAATTTTTGTCCTTCTAGTTCTCATGGGAAATTGTGTTAAAATTCAAGAACCTGACCTTAGGTTGCATTGAATATTCCCATTGACTTCAGGCCATAAAAAAGGAAAACTGTGGAGAAGAGTTATATTCTGTCAGAAAGAATATGGCTCCAAACGCTGGAATCATCCTGACAGCTCTATTTCAGAAGTTAGCCAAGGAGAAAAAAGGGGCCAGGCATCTTGAAAATTACATACACATACCTCACACACATGTATACACATACAAAACATGAAGGAGAATAGAGGAGAGAACGTGGAAAGAAACCCTGCCAATTTATCAAGTGGCAGATGAATTATCCCCAAGAGTTTCATAGAAGCAGCAGCCACCCCATTTTAAGGTGAAATTTTATTTCAATCTCAGCTGCAGCATAATCTAGGATCCATCTGTTTCCCCCATTCCCCCTCCCTTCCCCTCACAGTCCCCCTGCTCCCTTCCCAACTCACATGCCGATAGAACTCAGAGGAATCACTTCATCTCCAGTACCACAGGTTTCACGGGCCCTGCTGGGTAGGTAGGAATTGCAGGAAGAGGGAGGACGGGATCGGTCAAAAAAAAAAGGGAAGTAACAAATTTATTTCTATGAGTTTTCATCTCAATCAAAGCTTAGAAACTGTGTGTACCTTTTTGATAATTTTTGGTGTGTTGAAGAGTATTTTCAACATTCTCCCCACCAATAATGTTTTAGGGAAAACTAGCGACCAGTGACTGCATCTATGTGAGCTGTCTAGCTCTTACCATTGTTTCCACTCAATATCCACTCCCATTTATTTTTCCTGTATGATGGCCCTGCTTCAAGACCTCAAGATATTACACTATACAGAAAGTAAGTCTTTATTAAAAAAAAAAAAAAGAAAAAAGCATTGGAATTTTCCGATGTTTGGTCTTCCTTAGCACCAGAAGCACGTTTCACCTCTGAGTTTAGCAAGAGGACTCCTAGGTGCAGTTCCATTATTGGCTTAAGCTAACCTAAGCATGGAGCGTGCCAAGAGGCAGGCCCGCTCTCTCCACCCTCCCCTCCCTCCTTGCCTCAGACCTAGGTAAATACTCTTCTCTTGTTTCATCACCAGTTCTCATGCTGCCACAGAGTCAGCTGGATCAAAAAAACCAAAACGATCCACCTGAGATCTGAGCCATGCACTAATTTTCAGATGGCTCCTGACACAGCTGACCGTGCAGCCATGAGCGTCCTCATCCTCCCTAGGGAGGCAGCGGAAAGATGCAGCTGGAGGAGAGCAGTACCACCATTTTCAGCAGCAGCACGGATTTAAATTTGCTGAAGCTGACTGCAAAACCACACTTTTGTTATGCTAGGAACAAAAACTCCCAAATGAATCAAACTGTACAAAAGAAAAAAGCAGACCTGGACACTTGATTTTGAGTGTTCAAAGAAGACAAACAAATACAGAGATTCTCCTGAATCAGAAACACCAGATGGCACAGAGGCATATTTGAGTATGTTTCCAAAGCAGAACTAGCACTAATACCCTTCACCTGGACGCTGTGCCCACACTAACTCCTGACCTACAAGCAGTGCTAACAATTATGGGAGTATATCCCTTAATTTGTGTGTGATAATGTGTGCACCTCCACAAATTGCTTCCCATTAGGTTAAGGGAGAATTTGTCTGGCCTTTTTGGATGTGCAGGGAGAGCATTTTGGGAAGCCGCTGGAAGATATACAGTATTACATATGCGCTATAGCCCAACTTTCAGCAATAGTGATCCCATGAGATTGATTGCATTAAAACACTGCTAGTTTATACCTTTTGACGGCCAGTCAACTCAAGTTTACCGTGCTCAAATGTTTGTGTCGGAGTGTTAGGAAACTGCTTCTATTAAAATTCGAATAACCTTTGCAGCACAGTCAAAGCTAAGGGATGCCTTTTTACCACCTAAAACAGGCAAAAGGCTGGGGAAGCGGGGCAAGCACATGCCTACAGGCCCAGCCTGATTTTGTTGCTTTAAGTTGTGCCAGTGGGCTAGACTGCTTCTGGGGCGGGAGGAAAACGGTTAACTGCCCTTGTGCAATCCCACTCCCCAAGAACACCTTAGTCTGATGCAAAGCTATCCAGAGAATGTGAAATGCTGCAGAAATATTTCCATTTCTAATAGTTGACAACAGCAACATTAAGTATTCGATTTATATTTCTGCTATGATACTTCGGAAGATCTTATCCTGGAACACTTGTGTCTGCTGACTAATTACATAAGTATTGTTCATTTTGTGTCCTTATTACCCTAAGAGTATGTTCACAAAGTTAGTCCTTTAAATGTGATGCACATCAGAAAGAGAAAAACAAAAAGGCACGGAAGCCTGGGGATTTGATTAGTTTCTTCCAAGATATTTAATTGCTATTACAGCCAGAAATACGTAATACACTAGAATAAAATTTTCTTTTTTGAGGGAAAAACTTGGGTTAAACACTAGCGCGAATTCCATGTGATAGCAAGCAGTCTCAGGAGTTTTAAAAAGCAGAAGATGGCAAGCTAGACTTTCACTGGTTATTTGTAGTTCCTTTTATAAATTTTGGGCACAGAATCAAACTTTAACGTTCTACACAGAAAGACAGAATCTTTCTGAGAGATCTTTTACAAATCAGCAAGACTGGAAATAATTTGATAGAAGACTTACCGTGTATGCTCTTTCAGCCATTTCACTAGAAACTCATTTTGGCTTTCTCTGAGGTAGAGATAAACCACAGCTAAGAGACAGTTATTAAATCTTCTTTATACATTCTGTATGAAATATATTAAACTACAAAAATACTATATTCAAATAAGGTTAAGGGTCTGACTTAAACCCACAAAGACATGGAAATTCAGAAATATTGTGTCTCCCTACCCTTTACTCTCCTCAGTGTGGCTAGGCATTGTAGCAGAAATGACTTGTGCTCAGATTGCTTAAACATCTTCTTTATGGTACATTTCTCCTTAAAGATACTTTCTACTTTAAGGTTCTTTCAGTTTGCATCCTCTCCGTGGGCCCAGGTTAAATTCTGCCCTGGACAGTTTGGTTTTTTTACAATTTCATTTTTTTAATGCTTATAGAAACATAAAAGTGAGAAAAATAAACCAAAAGTACGTAACTGTTATTCTCGTCAACTGGCTATTTTTATTTTTTAACACATAACCGACCAATCCCATGTTAATGAGAGACAGGCAGGCAGATGTAGGACATGCATGACTCTCAGCAAGTGTAAACACATGCTTCAGCTCTCTCCCTCCCCGTACAGTTCTACTTATGCCTATGTAAATACTCATTACATATTTCTCCAGTGAACTAAAAAGGAACCTTGGAGTTGACACTGAACTAAGATTTCGTCCCACAAAATGGCATGGGACCTTCTTCCATGACGGACTTTTTCCCCTTTTCCTGAATACAACAGCAACCAGTGGAGGTCACACTTTATTCAAAAGAAAGTAAGACACTTGCAGACCATTCTTCTGGAGGGGCTCTCAGCTTTGAAACCACCTCCTCCCCTGTTGCACAGTAGTTTGGGCCTGCTGACCTCTTGGGCAAATTGCAAATTGTGTCGTCTCAAGATAACTTCAATGCAGGGAAATTCCACTGCGGCGAGGGGGGAGGGTAACTTTGGAGGTTGGGTATTTTTTTCTACGTTCTACAACTGCGAACAAGTCTGAGTTTCTCCTTATTCTCTTTTATTTCTAGTTATTCTTTGTTTTTACTTAATTATTGCCAGTGCATTATGCAGTCAGGCAGCTCTCTCTATGCAGTTTTTACAAATCTATACGCATTCAACAAATAGAAACTTGATCATTTCAAATGTGGCTTGGGGCTTCCCCTCCACATGCTTCATAGCATCTGATTAACATGCATGTTCTGCTGTACTTACACAAGCTACTGAAGCGTCTGTTTTTAAAGATGAACAATCAATACTGACTATTCATTCCCTTCAACTGGTACTCCTGTAAGCTGCTAAAAAAACAGAACAAGGGCCATTCCAATAAGAAAACAGTGTTGATTACACTCCGGTAGCCAGAGTAAAGGCAGATGATTCGGAGGACATCCACAAACATTAATCTTTGCAGTTTGACTGTGATAAAAAGTAAAACATACAAAATCCTCAAACAAATATTCCTCAACAAAATAGTATAAGACTTTAAAATAACAACAATGATGTACTTTTATCTTAAGATAACATAGAACAAGACACAGGATTTCAGGAATTAACAGAAATGAAGATATTCCTTACATAGATAATATTAAACATGTCCCTGTAATAGACAATCTCTGTTAAAGAATAAGAGAAGCAGAAAATAGTAGCCTTGTTCTAGAAAAGATATTTCTGCCTTATACAGCATGAAAGACAGACATTCAGGAATATCTCATCCATGAGAAATGGTGATCTCCTATTGCTGCCAAGGTCAGTCAGACCTGTTGTGGTATGTTCTGTAAATGCTGACTCTATCACTTATAGTTTTCCAAGGACTTCTTTAACACCTAGAGATTTTTTATTTTTATTGTGGAACAAAGCTATGACACGAAACTGTCAAACTAGAAAGCCCAGAAAAGGATGACAGAGAGTTTTTATTAGATTCAAGGGTGACAGCTCCATTGAGAAAAGAACCACGTAGTTAGAAGAAAGGTGGTCTGAAGTTCCTGGAGATCCAGCAGGAAAATTTTGTTCTCAAGCCAGCAGTCCGACAATTTATCACACCCCTTAAAAACTGATGGTGGATGACATGTGGATGATGTATCTGTATCAGCCTATCAAGTGTGAATGGGACTGGATTTATTTGCTACAACAGGAAGCTCTAATGGAAACTCCCAACACAGTTTTACTATGCCTCAGTCCCGACCTTCTGCACTTCAAATGCCAACTGTGCCCCCTTGTGTGGTACTTTTCTGATGGTAACCATTAAGTCCCTAGGGAAGTAGATTAAATTCAAGCGAGCCATTTTGCTTTTTACTTTCTCTAGTTAAAAAATAAAAAAAATGAAAAAAAAACCTCCCAAACATAAGCTGTAATACCTTCTAGCCCTAAAAATAAGTTTTTACTCTGTGAACTCTCTGCTATATTTATATGTACTCAGAAAGAACAGAGTTTGGATCTCTCTATTAGCATCTATAATTCTGGGCTTGAAGTACTAATTAAAAGCACATAAAAGAAGGTACATATAGACTACTTTTTTACATAATGGGGTGGGAGTCTCCTGTTGAAAGACCCACCTTACTTGGAGCTTTAAGAAACATCCAAGGTATTGCTTCACAGAGACCTTGTGAATATAAAGGACAATGAAAACTGTTCTCTAGCAAAAGACATCTGAGCCAGATGAAACAGCAGAGCATAGAAAAAAAGAGGTTTTAAGTGAGCCTGTAAAGATCTCCTCATGCCAGGAGAGCTCATGCAGGGGCAATTCAGCTCTGTTTGGGAGTATTATCAAAAAGGAGAATGATGACATCATTGTTCTGAACTGAAAACTGATTAATCATCTGCTTGGCATCTGTCTAGGCAGATGAGAATTCCCTTTTCAACGCTATGGAAAAACTGGTGATACAGACTAGTCTCCATGTTGTCACCTGTCGCTGCTTGTGACCAGTCCTCTTTCTGCCCTTCCTTTTTTGTGACTATTCAGCTGACACATTCAGCTGATAATATGTACATTTGTAAAATATCTGCAAATATAGATGGGTATTTTTAATGGTATCAAACATTTGTACAGATTTGTTCTCAAGACATCTGTATATGATGCAGTCCCCAGATAACATTTATATAACTCGTATGGATCCTCACTTTTTGAAGGAAAAACCAAAATACCTTTAGACAGGCTTTTTAAATTGCAAAATAAATTGTTGAAAACACAATTTTCCTTCAAAAAAACTAAGTTTCTGAAACCCCAGTACAGTCCTCCAGTACACTTCAGAAAAAAATAGCATGAAACCAAAAAATCCTGATTCCTTATACTTCTAGATGTTTCATGACTGATTTAACAAGATAAGTGGAAGAGTGGAAAATTGGCAACCTTAACACTTGGGTATATCTTGCAATTGAGAACTAGCATACACCATACTGTGATGTATTTTTGAGCCTTCCTGCATACCATGTGGACAGTGTATCTCATATAAAATCACTTGATAAGATAGGAAATATAGGAAGAGGAAAAAAGGAACTTCATGTTTCCCTTTGTTTCTCTGACCATGAGAAATAATTTGATTCTGAGGCCCAGTGAAATGCTTTCTTTCAAGACTGGCCTACCTTTTGTATGTCTGCAAGGCCACATTAAATTTTGTAACTTGAACTGAACCAGCTGGCAGTGTCTTTGAAACATATGGGAACGGATCAAAGCTGCAAATATGCAAGGTGAATTTTACATTTTCATATTTCTCTCAGGGTTATTTAAGATCTTGATTCTGTGAGATGTTGTGTGCTTAATTCCTACTGTAGGCAATGGCAGATGGGTGTGTACGAACCTTTTGTGCGATGCAAAACACAGTTCAGGTTCAGCCCACGTGCCTATTCCTCCTCTATCTGTTAAATAGATATCCTATCTCCATCCTCTATCTGGTGCGTATCATTTGTTTGGAATGAGAAGATGTGTCAATACCCAGGTTTTCTCTTTGCCTTGTAGCAAAGGGAAGTCGGGGGCTTTCCTTAACTATTTAGAAGTGATTTTTACTTCCTTACAGAGGTGAGAACAACTTATTTCCATGCAAGTGCGATAATTTGGGGCCGGTCATTTTCACCACAAACGGATTAAACAAGACAGGAGCAGTGGCTAAAATAATAAAATAGCTGCCTTTTTCATTACATGTTTGATAACACTTCATTTGACACACTATTAGGTACCATTACAAACTGTTTAAATACTCTGAAACATGTATCACCACTATTAAGCTTTGATACCATATTGCAAATGTTTCTGTTTAAATACACTGCTTTATGCTCAGTTATGAATGCACACCCAGAATGTCAACAACACTTAAAACTAATCAATTTCTTAAAGGATTTGAGTTCATTCTGATGAAAAAAACAGATTAATTACTTTGTTTTAAATATTCTGTAATCTTAGTATCATTATCTTTTGCATCTTCCCAGATCCAAGTGTCATACCCAGTTTAAGGACAGGAAACAGGACATCCACACAAAAGGGATAGACCCTTCATCCTATTATTATTTAATTAACTACTCTGTAGAAATTGATGAGCATTGAGCTTTGCTCTGAAAGGTAAATAGTCCTGTGCGTCAGTAAGTAAAGCAAAAATTTCAGCAGGAGGGATTTTCTCAGCAAAATCTCATGGCTCCCTTTTTAGCTTATCTGGCCCTCCTGGCTCTCGAAGTACATCCCACAAAACAAGAACCAAAATGATTTTCCAATCCAGCTGTTCTTAAATATGTAAGAGAAAACTTTTCTTTAAAGAAGAGCCAACCTCATGAAAAGGGTCTTGTGGCGCCTGTGTATTATAAATAATAAGCCATATCACAGTCTTACATTTCCTTCTTCCTAGGAAAATCAAGAACTCTTCTAAGAGATGATCAGACATCTTTGTCTGGAGATCCCAAATAAAACTGGGTATAGGCATGTGAGATGATTAAAACAAAAAGATGTTGGGCTAGATTCTTTTTTAAACTAATACTTTTATTTCTCTCCGGCTGAGAACATGATTCACGCCTACTGATGGCCCCCCAATATACTAGATGGAGCAGCTGGGTGAGACATTAGGGCAGACAAGAAAATAATGTTCCTGGTCATACTTATGTAATGTCATCTTGGACATACTTACTTGTTTCTTTTAATTCTGATGATCTGACCATTGCAGAGCCTCCATGAGAACATGCGAATGGCTGGACTGGTTCTGACCGAGGGTCTTGCCCTGCCAGTACTCTGCCTCCAACGATGGCTCTAGGTGTGACAGTCCAAACTGAGGGCAAGCGTGTATGGTACTTCCCCGCATCCCCTACCCCCGTGACTCTACCTCCAGCTATTTTCAGCTCAAAGGAGTTGCTGATCCATTTATGGTTTGTCTATCTAATGACCTCCTTAGGTCTCCAGTCTGCTATGTAAACTTCTTTCATCCACAACGCTGTTCGGCAAGGAATGCCGTATGAGTTCTCCATTGCATGGAGAATATTCATACTACGTAGTCTCGCTCCAGCAGACAGCATTTAGAAGAATAATGACTTTTTTGGTATCAGCAGATACAGATCATGTTTCTCAAGGCATTTGTTCCTATTTATATGAGAAAAGTAATGACACTCTTCTCATATGCTGGTATAGGAACCTCTTTCAAGACTATTTTGGAGACATTCACTTGAATGTTGAATGGCTTTAAAAACTCAGTGCCGTTCTGAACAAATGTTCCTTCCTTTTAAGCTTCTAAAAACTGATTCATGCTTTTTAATCTGTTGCAACTTTTTTCTAGAAAATGCACTTACATGAGCTAAAGTGGCCAAGTGTGATATACCATTGAATTACCCTGGAAAGGGCCTTGCTTTCGCAGTCCATAGAGGCAAAACCTACAATAGTATTAACGTTTTCAGTTCCAGTCTCCACAAATGCATTATACTGAAAATCCCAGAGACAATGTCCCCTACAAAACAAAAGAACACTTAACGGATTAATATATATAGCTTTTTAATTTTTACAAACTGTAAAGATAACTGCCACAAATCTCAGGTGTTTTTACCATCTCAATGATTAAATCATCTCTGTAAGCACCAGCAAAAATTTTATAACCTCTCAGAGCCTGCATCATTAAGTACTGAAAATAACTTGAAGTGCTGTGCAAAGCAAATGGTATAGTTGTAAACTCCTACAGACTCCTAGGAACTTGAAGCCTTTCTTAAGGCAATAGTCGTTAATATTTCATAGAAATAAAAAGCCAAATCTCTACTTTTTATCATCGGCTGTTCTAGTCATTCTGGTATTGACATCTCCGGCTCTGCACTAGAATCACTGGACCCGCATACACCTGTATGCACCTGTATACACCGGTTGCCTAGATCAGCTCTTCTAGAACCAGTAAATCTCTACCACCTTCCTCCACAACAGGCTGAAAACTAATCCACGGTCCATGAATAACAAGTTTCTCAACAGCAGCTTTTCAATACAGAGCTTGCAATCTGTCTCCCATTCACTTTGTCAAATTATGGTCCACATATCAGCCATTTGCAGCAGTGATATATCTGTCAAGCGTCAAGTACATTTCTTGTAAAGGAAAGTCTTTTTTAGGATTTTTTAACTTTCAAAATGTCTAATCCCAAACATGCAAAATAATGAGTCAGACGCCAAAAAATCATGAGATTTTAAAAAAAAATATGTTAATGTCTTTTCCTTTGCTTTCTGGAGCTTTTTCTGGGTCATGTTTTCAAGCTTTTCTCCAAGGCCATAAGGGTTTGAAATATTATTAAAAAGAAAGCAACGGAGATCCTTTCGTAATTGCATGTTCAAGGAAAACATTTATTGCCACCAGACTTAAATTGTGTTGAACTGACAACCGAGAATCTTCATGATCAAATAATCCTGAAAAAGGAATATTGCTTCAAATCTGTTTTTTCTAGAGTTTTGTTTACATTACTTATGTATTTTTTCCAGATAATTGAGCTTCACTGAAAGCAGGTTGTTAGACATGGAGGAAAGCCATGACTTAACACTATTTTGAAGGACTCTTTACAATATCAAAGTATCTGAGGTACAGATTATAGATCCTCACACAAACAGTGATTTCTTCATCTGAAATTTGTGATTTGCTCCCCTTTAATACTGAGTCCCCTTGAAATCTTTACTCTGGAATTTTTTTCTGTGACAAGAAGACAGTTCGCGTGACAATGTGCATTACAAATCTTCTTAAAAGTTCTTCAGATTCCAAGTGTTTTGTGATGGAAATGTTCATGAGTATTTGATAAATGTAACCATTCCTGTTAATTGTCATCATCTCATCTGATTTGTGTGGCACTCACTAATTTGTTTTTATTTAAAGAGGGGAAGGCATTCCTTTCTTTTCGCAATACAATTCCTCTGTAGGGCATTATCTAAGCTCGGTATAGTGTCCTTCCTGTATCCTTTCTCTTCCATCCTTTCTGTCCCGATTAAAACTACCAGAGACTCAGCAGGAAACCCAGTGGGATTGCTCACAGTGTCTTGAAGTCACCCTTTCTTTCATTGTTTTTGCCTGTTAAACCTTGTTTTGCTCGTCAATCCCTCTCCCCCATCCCACTGGATTCCCAACTTTCCTTTGTCAGCACCCTCGTTTGCAGCTAATTGTGCTCCTCTTCATTTTCCCTGCCCCATTCTCTTCCCCCTCCTTCCTCCCCTCTCAGTTTGCCCATCTCCTCAAGTTTCCCTCCTCCATCCTGCTGTGAGGAAGGCTGGGCCTGGTGTCAGTACTGCCCGCAGCACGGCCAGGCCCAAGCACTACGAGCTGATGAGGCAGACCCCAGCTGATGAGGTATTTCATGGGTGGTTCTTTTCACTTCTTAGTTGCTTCCTGGTTTCCGAGGCGTGCACATGGATCGCTGTTTATTTCTGCCACCACAAACTCTGGGCGATGGCTTCCACTCTGCTGGGACAGAAGACGAAGGGCTCACCTAACCCGCCGGGCCCTGCTTGCAGCTCGACCCTGGTCAACCTCACAGGACTGCCAGGGGAGCCGGGGCAGGGGGCGCCCAGCCCGACCTTTGCAAAATGGTTGTGGAGACGGGCCAGGCGGCTCTCACAGAGGCACCACAAGGGACCTGCCCGCGGCCACAACGGCAGCCTGCGGCCGACCCATCGCCGAGTTCGGGCCGAACCCCTCGCTCCCCTGCCGCCGCTGCCACCCTGCCCTCCCGCCTCCCCTCGGGCCCCGGGCCGGGCCGAGGCCGCCGCGGCGGCAGGCCGCGGAGGGGATGCCATAGCAACCAGCGGGGGGCCGGGCGGCGCCGGGGGGCCGGGCGGGGAAGGCGGGTGGGAGAGGGCGGGGACGGCGGCGGGATGGCGGGCGCGGCAGCGCCCCCTCTCCGCGACTCCCAGCCCCATCCCCGGCGGCCGCAAATGGCTCTTCCCTCGCCGGCCCCTTTGTGTGAAGCACACTCGGAGCAGGGACTCCGCCGGCGGAGCGCGCCGTATCCCCCCTGCCGCCGCCCGCCGAGCCCAGCCGAGCCGAGCCCAACCAAGCCGTGCCGTGCCGAGGCCAGAGAGCCGGGCGGCGCGGGGCGGCCATTCCAGGGCGGGCGGACTGCCTCGCCGCTCCCCCCGGGGGTGCGCGGGACCCCCGCCTGCCGCCGCCGCCTGCCCCCCCGGCCCCGCTCCTCACGGTGCAGGGCAACCAAAATACACCGCCACCAAACCAAACCCAACCAAATAAATAATAACAATAACAATAATAATAATAATAAAAAAAAAGAACGGGAAAAGAACAGAGGGAGCCAGCGAGAGGGAGGGAGGGAGAAGCGAACCAACTCCGAGACTCCCATAAAGAGAGGCACACACGGAGCTAGCGCCCCGGTGCCGATGCGTGGGGGAAACAATAAGTACTCGAAGTTACCTGCCCTGCCGTAGAAGAAGGAGGGTTTGTTGATTCTCTCGCAGACATCTGCAGACCGGTGCTTTTTTGGAAGAGATTTTTTTTCTCTCTCTCTCCCCTCTCTCTCTCTTTGCAAACCACAAACGGATGTGAGGCAGGGAAGGTGTTTCTTTGACTACTGAAGTCAGGCACCTCTTTTTTATTCTTCTCAGTCTTGTTGTGTGTCCCCCCCTCCCCTCTCACACACACACACACACACACTCACACACACCCCTTTCTGCGCCAACATTAACGACAAAAAGAAAAGGAAAGGAGTTTGCTTGATGTTTTAGTGAAATGGACGTAAGATTTTATTCACCACCTCCTCAGCCTGCAGCCGCTCCTGATACGCCTTGTTTGGGACCTTCCCCCTGCCTGGACCCCTACTATTGCAACAAGGTGACTCGTGTTTTGTGTCGTCCGAGGTGTTTTATCTGTGCTGTCGATTGTGCTGTTGTCGCGGCGCGTTGCATGAGCGGGCGCTGCGCTTTGGCGAGCCGCGCACCAAGTTCACCGGCGAGGCAGAGGGCAGCGGCACTTGCCGGGGTTTGGGGTTTGGGGAGCGCAGTGCCGCCCGCCGCGGAGAGGTGCCGCCGGGACACACACCGGCTCCCCTGCAGGCACCCCAAATTAAAACCCCGGAGTAGTTTGGGGGCGGGCGGCTGGAGCGGGGTGGGGGTGGGTGGGGGAGGCATTTTCCATAACATCGTCCCTTTCGGAGAAACAGCGTGGACGAGGATGTTAGTGTGGAGGACTTGAATTTCTAGGGCTCCTGCTAATGAGAAAGATCGCGCCCGCCACAAACCCGCAGAAACTCTCTGCCCCGCCGCGTACCCTGCAGTTCATGTGTCAGAGCGGTCCTTGGCCGTGCCGGCAGCACGTCTGTGTGTGTGTGTGTGTGTGTATGTGACATGTATATCTATATACACGCACATCTCTATATGTGCACAATAAGGATGTATAAGGGTGACAAGTCGGTTCAGAACAGGAGCTCGACTTTGTCCCGGCTGAGCAACTGCCTTACCAATTTCTCTGTAACTTGATTAAACCGCTGCAAATAGGGTCAGTGCCTGAGGGGAGCTAAGTTTTAGGTCCCCGCGCCCTGGGGAAGGAGGACCTGCAGAGGAGGCTCGCGTTAGCCCAAATCCTGGGTTTGGTTGCGCGAGTTTGGTGCTGCGATCCCGGGGCACTTTGCATTACTTTTGCTGCCGAGCAAGGGGGCTGGGGTTCCCGCATTGTTACTGCCTCTGTGGCCTGAGCCAGCTGGTGCTTTATGCATGAGCTGCACTTTCTCTGCTGTTACGGAATGGGCTTTGCACATGACTAAAACGCTGGCCGTAGGAAATAATCGGGACGTGCGAGCTACCCAGAGCACTTCTGGAGCGCACCCCCGCCGGGGGAGAAAGCTGTGAGCGAGCGCTTCCCGAAAGATGTGTTTAAACCTGTGCACTTAGGCGTTTGCTTAAAAACCTGCCCTGGAAGCCTGTGGCGGGCTGCACCAGATGTTTTTCGCGGCGTAAACTCCGCCGTGCGCGGGGCTGGCCGCTGGCGCGGAGGGTGGCGGCGGGTCGGCGGAGGCCGGCGGGTCCGCAGGGGCGCGGCGGGGCGCGGAGGCCGGCGGGGCGCGGGCGCGGTGGCGGGGCGCGGGCGCGGTGGCGGGGCGCTGCCCCGGAGGGGCACCCGCCTGGGGCGAGGCGGACCGGCCCGGCCCGCCGCGGACAGCCGGGTTCCGCGCTCGGCTATTGTCATGACGGTCTCACGTGTCGGGGAGATGTTCAGCGCCGTCTCTTTCATTCCGGGCAGCTGGCTCGATTCAGAGATAAGCAGCAAAATAGCGTGTATCGGTGCTCCAGCGCCGAGGCTGCAGCGCCGGGGTGAAGCCCTCTCAGTTTTCAGGAAAGATTTCCCACATGGTCTCATCTACCAATCACAACAGAAAGGACCAAATTCATCCTGGCTGCATTTCACATATACTCAATGGAGTTATAGAATTCAGGGATAAATCTGGCCCTTTGTGGTGGATGCCTAAGGATATTTCAAGAGAGATCCCAGAGGTATGACTGTTAGCGGTTGTTTTGAGTAACTGTGTTTTGCAGCATCTGGCAAACCTGCCCTATAGATCGGAAGTTTGTGCCAGGAGTGAACTTTGTTCAGCAGGAAGAGTCCAGATGCGTAGGAGCCTGTACGTGTGCATTAATTTTTTGTAATCGTGAGGCTACTGCTACCTTTGGTCTGTGGCTTGCTGTTATTTTCTCTATTGTCTGTTTTTGTAAATTGTAACCATAAAGTGTTGCCAAGTGAGAGACTTGGGCTAATATTAATGACGTAAGTACCAAAGTGTCTGAAGACCCATTTGGCAATGAAACTGGACAAACGTTATTAAACCTATCAGTGATTTAAAGCTTCAAAAAGAAGGTAATGACTTGAATACACATTTCACTCATCATTCTTGAGATAGTGGACCAGATTTAATTTAAAAGTTAAATGCTTTGGAAAATCAGGAATTACTTTAATATATTAAATCATTTTCCAATTAAGTTCCTTAAATCATTTTTGGTGGGTTGCACTGCAAATCGAATAAATTAATTTAGAAAGTCGTTTTCAGAATTTCTTTACTAGCTGGTTAAAGCTTCTTTTAAGTCATGCCATGTATGAAGGAGCAAACTGTTCTTTTTAAATGCAAATGAGACACTCATTCTGTAGACAAGTTGCAACTCTTCTATTTCACTCTGCCTGAACCGATAATGTGCTTAAAAGTGCACAGTCATAAGACATATGTTTTATGCTTGGAAAAGACCAGGAATGTTTCAATATAAGATACCGAGTATAGGACGAATATCTTTTTCAGATGTCTTTGCCACTGACCACTGATTACATTAAATGGACAGAGGAGGTTTGCCAGGCCCCTTGGAGGCGTACATTTACTGAGCATTTCATTTTTCACTCCTTCACTCTCTCCCTTCACCCAGCATGATTAACATTGCTGTGAAAACTTATCTGACTTGTTCTAAACACGTCGTCATGTTACAGTATTGCTCTGTCACTCATTTTCATGCTGTGTGTATTTAGGGAGTTTGAAGGGTGGGAGGCCTGCAGAATTTTGTGTTCAGTAAGTTTGGTTGAGTGTTTGCTCTTGATCTCTCCCAGGAAAGGAGATGATGGCTGGAGTGTGATGGATCTGTATTCTGGGTTGGAATGGTGGTCTTGACTAGGTCTGTACCTGCAAAACTCATTCACAACTGGATCTTGTTTCTTGTAAAGTTAGTTACAACTTGCTTTGAGCACTTACTAGTGGATTTGGCCCTTGTTTTCATAACTGGGTTTTGGTTTTTTTTGGAAGACTTTGATTCTTTACATTTTAAGTCTGCTTGAGCTGCTGGTAATTTAGAATGTATTCCACAAATACTTAGGCTTTTAAGTTTTCTAATTGTTCTGTTAGCACTAGTTTTTTTCCTGACCAGATGATTGTTCGTAGCGTATGAGTGAGTTCCCATGCACATGCATGGGAGATATTGACAGTGCGTTTTTCTGTAGCCGAAGGAAAATGCAATAATGTAGATTCAAACAGTCGCCTCTTATCTTACAATTTTCAGTTGGCAGGCTTTATTTCAGAAGACTGCTTAGATCTTTGTTTTATAAACCTGAAAGAGCATTCTGAGCATCTTAGTCTAATATTTCTCTATCTGCTGTGAAAGCTCATTATACTCTGCATATATTGTTATTCCGGCTTTTCCTTGTTTCTCTCACATTACCCATGGAGAGAGAAAAGTGAAAGAACAATGCAAACAATGTTGGTTATGACAACTGTGTGAGGTATCTCTTATACAAACAGGCAGAATGGACGGTATGCTGTGGTATATAGGTCAGCCTTTGAAATAACATAGTGGAGCTCTTACGCTGGACAGACAGATTTAGAGTTGGGGTTGTACTGTTCATCTCTTGAAACTTGAAGCATAATTGCATTTCAGACATTTATAGGCTAATACAAGTAGTCTGTTCAGTTGAAGTTTATTTTAAGAAACATCACGTTCCTTAATTGAGTTGAATGCTACAAAAGAAGTAACTTTGATAATCTGAGTGTCTTAATTTGATAGAAGAATATGGTCAGGGATTTCAAGCTGCTTGAAGAAGTCGGATGATAAGTTTAAATGTTTATGTAGAGAGCAGTAAATAACATCCATGTGGCTTTCTGTATTGAAGTGGTCCAAAGACCACTTCGATCAGTACTGTAAGAAGGATTGGTATATTTTCATAATTGCAACTTTACAGTGTTTTCAGATATCTGCTCACATAAAGTGCAGTTGTATAATTATAGTTTGACACAGCTAATGACAGGGATGCTGACCCCTGCCAACAGTAGGGAGAAAATAATGGTCTTTACTGCTCCCAATGGTTAGCCTTGCAGAATTATGCACTAGATTCTTCCGTGATTTGCTACCTAGTTCAAAAATACAGGAGCCTACAACTCATCTTTCTTGTATTCATTGGTAGTTGTCAGTGCAGTGGAAAAATACAGCCAGACAGCAGAGGTAGAATGATAGACTGTAGTTGTTTTTAAAAAGAGGAATACAGAAGGAAAAAAGAGAGAGAGGGAAGCAAAACCCTTCAAAATGAAAACAGCGGCGTGACATTGGGTAGAAATGGATAGGGACATATAATACAGTGCTTTGTAAGCAGGTAACAATCCCGCTCGTAATCAGAATTCCACGGAGCAGAAGTGCATATATTTATATACAGTGTTTAAAATAATTTATTGTGTAAGCTTAACCCCGCCGTAGAGACTATTCTAACTAAAATGTTCCATGGCTCTTTACAAAGTGTACATTATTTCCAGTGGATTGCTTCTATCTACTCTATCTGAAACTCAGAAAACAGAACTGTGGAAGGCCAGTGCTGTGAAGGACAGCTCTAAAGCTGAAATGCTGTGTTAGTGTTTTGGCAGAATTTTAGATTATGATCATCTAATAGATCACCATTCGTTTCTTCTGGGCATATTTTTTTTTTTCTTAGACAACTACCTTGTCCCCTGCTGCATTCGAATCATACTTGAAATTTGTTGGTGCCTCTTACAGAAAAGATTAAACAGTTACATTAGTGTTGACTGTTGATTTTTAAGTGTTAAGTGTTTTAGTTAGTTTCAAAAAATACCACATAGGAAGAAGGGAAATGGACTTTTTTTTCTGGGTTCCTAGACCTTAGAATGTAGTCTCAGATTTACAGGCAAGCCTCAAGTGTGCCTCCTTAAATTCCAGTGTTTCAGAAAAGAAGTGGTCCCAATTTTAGTGGAATACAGAAAATGATTTATGTATGTGCTTTTGAGAAATCTTTCTCAAAGATGTTCTATAAACCAAAGCATTCACAGTCATTCTTCTTTTTTTTTTTTTCTTTCTGCCAAACATCGGTACCTTGAGAGAAGTTATGTTTTATTCTCTCACCAGAGTGATGTGCTTCATCTCTAGGGCGTTACCCTCAACCAGCCTATCACGAGGTCTTCTGAAAAAGGTTGAAACTGTAAACTATTAAGAATGCTGGATTAGCTAAACACTACGGGGCATGCAGTACCTTTGGTGTTTACATTAAACCAAAGAGCAGCTGATACTCTGGAGGACTGGGCAGTCCCAACTCCCATTGAATTCGGTGCATGTTGGGGACGATCACACTTTACCAGGAAGAACTGAGCACCCTCCTGTCCTCAGATTTCCATCCTAGCAGGACTTTCTCATCTTGCTAACACTGTACAGAAGCATTGGAAAATGGAGTATGTTTAAAACATGACTTTATATTAATCAGAGAAATGTGCTAATTACAGTAGGATTTAGAACAAAATTCTCAGATATTTAAATCCTGTATTGATGGCAGATATAACAAAGCTTAGATGGTGGAAGTAAAAAGCTTCCTTTGACTGCTTTCTCAGCATGGCTCAAGAGTGACCTGAAAGCTCCACTTCTTGTGGTGAGAGGGTAGTCCCTGGATCAGCGCAGACCTTGGCTTCTGGAACTGACAGCGGTGGCAATTAGTGGTAGCTTTGTTTATCTTTTTGAAGTGGACACATGCTCTGTGGATGTCTAGCATGGGCTGCATACACAAAAATACTTACTTTAAATATAGCCTAACCAAATGTAAATGTTTTCTTGTTGCAGTTGGACTAGATGATCGTTGTAGGTCCCTTCCAACTGAAATAGTCTATTCTATTCTATTCTACTGTTTTAGTTATGCAACTAGGAACTGATTTTCTGCCCAAGGAGTGATTTCTCATTAAAAATGCTGAGTTATGAACTGCTCCAAAACATGGTTCATAGCGGAAGGGCCAAATGACTGTAATTATAGCAGCACTTCCAAAATACTTTCAGACATGGAATTCACATCAACCTGAATGAGATTTTCTTGGTCATAACATTTTTCCCTACAGCATTCAGTTGGAAAATGGCAACGTTGCATTATTCTATGGTTAGGCACAGATTACGTAGCGTTAGCAGCAGCAACAAGCATCACCCTTCCACAGCAGCAAGTGCACAGAAGAAAAGCTCATCTCTCCTTCCACTGGGATATCTGCATTTTATGTTGATTGGTTGTGTTCAAGTTTTAGGTTAGTAAGTCAGGGCATCAAATAAAATATTTAGCTCTTGACTTAGATCTTCAAAGTTAAAATAGTTTTTCAGGAGAGATCTTGGTGCAACCGACATTTGTAATGTCTGTGGTTTTCTTTTGCTTCTTATGTTTGCAGTAAGTAGTTTATTTTTAGCATTTGAATTTCATATGGCTCTACTAATATTTATATCTTATCTTTCAATTGCACATATGCTAACACTGTTTCTGAACTGTTCATTTAGTGTTTCTCACTGGGCTGCTATTTGATTTGCTATAGACCCTTGTAGTAAGGTTTCTTCCCAAGAAACATGCTGCTTTCTAAGTTGCAAAACATACTTGAATTGCATGAGCATCTGACAAATCCAGGTTAGTGGAAGTGTCAGAATGTTTTAGCATTCACATTCTTGACTGTTAAACCGCTCTCTACCAATCAAAAGTGGCATGAGTGGCTTTTTTCAAAGGTACTGCTGGCTAAGCATGGAAATTGAGCTGCTGTGGTAGTATTTTTGTCTCCTGCTATTGTTGTTGATGATTATATGGTCTTAAAGGTTAAATGGAAGTTACTGTAGCTGGTATGTATTTTTGTTATATTAAGAAAATCTGCAGTGAACTCCAGTTACTTATTATATATGCAAGAAGAAATCAGAACTCTGAAATCAGACAGTGATAACCTGTGCTTAGGGAAATGGGTCAGTAAGGGAAGTATGAAGTCTGCAATGTGAAGCAAAAGATTTATCCAGACAGTTCCTGCCACAAGAGTGAGAAAATTATGTATGCGTATAAATTCCTATTGTATCAATGCTACTCTATATGTATATACACATGTATGTTTCTGCTTTGCTCACTTTGAAGAAAGTGAACTTTGTGAATCCGTCATTTCTCTCCCGTATTATAAGTAGCTGGGTTCTAAGTCATATTCTGGTCGCAGTTGCCAAAAGTGCGTAGGTTTGTGTTCATGAATAAGAGAAAACATTTGTTTCTTATACGATGATTGTGTTTGCATCAACCTGAAATAATAATAAACAGTAAAAGGAAAAATAGTGGTGAAAAGGGACGATAACCTTTCAAAAAAGTATAATTTATCATTTGGCAGACACAGTTGTGAGCATTAGTCATAGAAACCTGCAGATAGTAGAGGCTTAATATCAAAGCTAATGATTTATTTTATGTTAATGACTTTCTGCTAGGGCATAAAAGACTGCTCATAATGGGCTCTCAGTGCTGTGTTCAGTTGCGAAGGCTAATGGGATAATCTTACCCAAAATTAAGCTTTTTGAAGTAAATCATGGTGTTATTTTTTCAAGTTAACTCTTGAAAATGTATTGGCAAACTGACTTTTTTAAGAACTGCTTGTAATCTTTGTAGGAAAATATAAGGCAAGTTTTTTTCTTCATTAGAAGTTTTCTTAATTGTGTTGGAAATATCTGTTTATTTTTTTTTACAGTTCTGAAGAATAATATTCACGATGTGGAAGTCATTCACTTCAGCAGTTTTATCATAGTGCAGTAAGTTTTTGTGAGGCACAATTGTTTTTGCAGGTTGAAAAAAGGAAAAGAAGAATTTTTTGGGGGGGCCTAGCCAGTAATTTGCTAGATGGTAGTAAAACTCTTAGTTTTGCATTGAGAAGTTTTTTAAATCATGTTTACCATTACTTATAACCAACATTATATTTCAATAAGAGATAATTTGCCTACTAAAGTTCACATAATGTGCTAATCATGTCTAGTGGTTAATAAAGGCCTCCTATCTCACTCCCCTGATGGCTATAAAAGGCTATTATGTTCATGGCAGCAGTTCAGGTACAGCTGCTGTGTGTTAATAATGCATCATTGTCCCACTAATAAACACAGCAAAGGTCAGCAACCCTGAGCACCTAAAACACCTATTCTCTTTCCAAAATATTTATTAACACCTTAATGGCGTATCTATTCATTTTGGTTAGGATTATATCAGTTAATGACCCTCAAGGAATCCCGTGTGTTCAGGTTTTGCAACCTACATGCTGTTGTGGGCTGTTGCACTCATCTTTCCTCCTAAACATTTCTTTTTCATCGCGACTGTGTATTGTTTCTTTAAATTAAGATTGGCATTCCATGGTCACTTTATGATTAACTTACTTTGTTACTTAGTTTGGCAATTCTCATTTTTTTCCTCAGCTAATTTAAGATTATATTTGGAGGCTGAATTTTCACTAGCTAAGACACTTTATAGAAATTGTAACTATGAGCTAAAAAACCATGTGTTTGTGTAACACGCATTCACACATGCACACATAGAGAGATGCGTGTATACATGTGTGTATATATGAGCAGTACTTCCTCTAGGTTCCACACGTAATTTTATACTAGTGACTTATGTTTTCCTTTTTAGCATAGATTGCTGTATTCATAAAGGTTTGTTAAAATGCATTTTCTACAGACAAAGAACATATTCACATGGGATTTCCGTTTTGCCAGGGAAACATGCAAATCAATAGGCCAGCACTTATCTGCATTAAAATTAGGTATACTGTAATTTATGGGCGCAGTGATATTGTATTTGTCTTGCATAGCCTCAGATATTCTTTAAGGTAGCCTGGCTATGTGTCCTTAGAGAAAAGCAAAAGTGTTAATTGAACAAAATCTCATTTTCTCATCTTGTAGTATTGCCTTTTGTTTTCTGTTACTCATTTTGAAAACCTGATGGGTTTTTTGTGCTGTGTGATTTACAAACAAATGTTCAGAGGGCACAAAAATACCACTACACTTCCATCAAGAGAAATGAAAAAGCTTAACTAGCTTACGGGTTTCTACTTGGTGTAGCACATAGCTTCAATGACACATTTGTCATGCTTTAAATATATAATACATACAATAAAATATGTACAGGCACAGTTGTGATATATGTAGTGTCTGGCTCCATTGCTATTGTTTGTAGTCTCTACGGTTGTCATACGTTGTTCTTTGCACATCATACCCTTACAGCAGAATTTGACACAATTTCTAGCTTTCAGTCCTGCACCATTTTCATTGCACAATATACATGAGTTTGACAGGGTGTGTTGAGGACAACTCTGGCAAGCAATTGATATTTTGAAGTGGCAAGCGTTTCAGCAGCTGCCTGCTTGTGAAAAAGGAATGATAAGATATACTGTATTGTTAGTTTCAGGCAACGCATTAAGGTTTAAGCTCTGTAAAAATGTACACATTATTCGTCAGTGGTGAAGCAAGCCTTTTATGTTTTTTAGAGCTTAGCTCTCTGGCTGATGTGAACTAGAATGACATTGGTTTAATGGTCAGTAAATGAATAGGAGTACTTTGAATTTGAACTGCTGCCAATTTTGCACCGACAAAGAGACTGACAAAAGAAAGATTTTATGTGAAAGCAAAGCACAAGCAATGTTTGGGGAGGTGGGGAGAGGGGTAGAGGAACCCAACAGAAATATTCTCCAATGCAGCCTTGTAATGATACTAAAATTGTTAAAACACATCTATTTTACATGGCTCATCAGCTACGAACCTAGGCTGTTTCATCTAATGTTCTTTAAAACCTGTTGTATACACATAGTCTTTTAGAATATATTCATATGGAATTTACAGTGTGTTTTTCTAAATACCACACTGTGCCCTGAAGGCCTGTTGGCAGAACATCAGAGTTGTCCACTGCTGGAGTTCCCAAGTCTCTCTCTATCTGGTAGTGGGAAATTGTAGTTTAATCAGTTATGGCACTTTCAGTGTGTAACATTCATTAGTAAGGCAATTTGTCATGACTGTTAATAGTCAGGATGCATCTGCTCTCTCTTCAGTTACGGAGCGTAATAAGCAAGAGGGCAAATATTTCAATATCTAATAATATTAGCATGTTTGAAAACTGTAGTTCAAGGTTAGTGCTCAAAACACAAACAACAGATTAATAACGACCTATTTATTTTTGCTGGTTTTACCTTTACAGATTTGATTTTTAAGTACTCTAATGCTCTTATGAGTTGTACATTATCTAACTGGGTATTAGAAAGTAAGTGTTAGCATCTTCAGTGTTTATCAAAGACTTTTCCTCTATTGTCATAAATTCAAAGTTAGGATATTTTCAGAGGGTTGCAAATACTTATAATTGAGCCACATCATTTTCCCGTGTGTCAGTAATAAATTGTTCACAGTATCATTTCTGGCAGTAGCAGGCCTTTTACAGTGTTAGTTTTGTGGCTGAGCAGCTTAAAATGTTATAAAAGATATTCGGTGCCTACCAAATAGACAACATGCAATTAGAAAAATGTTCTTTTCTAGCTAAAAACTGGATTGTAATCATTGTTCATTGTTCTAAATATGAAAGGTTAAATTGTTTCCTACAGCCAAGAAACATCAGAGGTTTTTTTCACATATATCTGATAACCCTCGTGTATTACATAATATGATAGCTTCACACACAATAGTTTTGTGACACATTTTAATTTTTAATGAAAAGCCCCCAAAATTTTAACATAATAATTTCTTTAGAAACCGAGCCCAATCTTGGTAAAATCCGTTCTTGCTAGTAACAAAAGCTGTTACTGTTTAAGTTCCTGTTCAGCAGTTAGTTGGTACGCTTCACTGGATGTTGTCAAAAAGGCTTTTCTCTTGATTGACAACCCTGTAGGAATGTGAATGGAGATTTTAATTGCATATCATGTGTCCATATCAGAGTGAGTGGATTCACTGACTCTGCTTAGCTCCATATCTCTACAAGTCAGCCATGCCAAAACACCTCTTTTTTTTAATAAGCAATTGATATATTTTCCAAAGAGAGAGAAAAAGGGCATGCAAATGAAGAATGGAGTGTAAAGCAAAAGATTCCTGTGAATTTCGGAAGAAAAATGTGTGCAATAAGAATTCAGAATGTCTTAACACAATTAAGAGGTATTTTGATGATGTAAATTAATTTCAAGTCTAAGTTGGCCAAAGACTTCTAGAATATAGTTTTCTTCTGGCATTTGCTAGCAGAAGTGTGTTTATCTTTCTACTTTTTTTCCCAAGAGTACTTTGATCAAAATCAGTCAAAAAAAAAAGTAAAGCGAGTGGAAAAATTTACTGAGGCAGGCTGCCTTTGTGTCTTGCACCTTTATAGAAGACATGGGGAAATGGTGGGGGTTTCTTTGTATGTGTGGCAGGTAGTGGGCTTTCTCATTCACTCTGGGTTTGATCCACACTCTCTGGGCAACACTGTTACTTTAGGGGGAGATTGACCTAGGTAAGGACTGGTAGAGACCTCAGTTATAATAAAATAATAAAACCGAGTTTTGATACCAGCTGTAATGCAACTTAAATATTATTTTTTTTTGTCTTAAGAACAGTAAATGATACATCACTGCAAAATGACACTGATAAATAGACCTCAACATTTTCCATAGCCAAGAACATTGCAGGTGAAAATGTCAAAGCCAAAGATTCGTTATTATGAATAGTAATTAGATTTTGATGTCTCAACTTAGATTCCAAGTTTCATTTTACATCAGCAACCACAACATTGACTGTACTTTTTTTAAAGCTCATAAAGCATCTGCAACTGAAAGCACAGCTACAACACAGTTGCGGGGAATGTTTAGCTGAGTTAGTGTTTTGTGCCTGTACAGGGACATTGAAATCTGAAGAGGGATGACAGTTGCATTTTTCCAGGAGGACCCCTGGGAAGGAATTGTTACTTAGTCAAAAAGTTTCTTTCCTGGTTTGTCAGTGCTCTTGGGTGAAAAGCAAATTGACTGCCTTTTGCCCTTTTACCCTTTGCGTAGGGCCAACTCGCGCTTTCAGGTTATAGGTGCGTAAAGCGTGGGAATGGAGGATGCCAACCACTTGTGGAATCTTGAGGCTACAACAGCAAGGCACGTCACCTTATCTGACAACGTCCGGTTTAACATTGGCACCTGTACGGAGCCTATTAGCTCTTGTGTTGGACTAATGTGTCTCTCGCCCAGTTATGTCTTGAACATCAGTAAACCCTTAGGAGTGCCTAAAAACTATGAATACCTTAAGAAGAAAACCAACAAGACCTTGCTTTATTTCTGATGAAGCAAACCCCTTCTGACTTAATATATGACATCAGTGGATGGTTGGATCTATTAGGAACTGACACTTCCAGGGATTTTCAGGATTTATGAGTAGAAAATAGAGGGAAACGGGAAACAGCAAAGATAGTAATCTGAACGTACGATTCCCTCTGTACAGTGCGCATTCAAGTCCTATGACCAAATGCATCAATAAAGAGCCGTAGCTTTCTGGACACCCAAAGGTGTTTGTGTTTAGATTTGTCTGGGCTCACACCTGTGCAAGTTTGAGACCTTTGGCACTTTCAGTTCTGATAAAGCTTTTTTTTTGAGAGAATTTCTAAATTATTCCTGGTTTTGTGAGCTTTCCATCATAGCTACCAGGTCCACAAGGCTCCCAAAGCCAGGAAAAATTGTAGACTTTGGAAATCGAAACCCATAAGAAATGAAGAATTTTTAAATGTTTTTTTCATTGTTGAGGAAAGAAAGTATTTAGATTGTGCAACATGGTAAAGCTTGTAACCAAGGTTTTGATAAAAATGAGAGCGGATCCTGAAGCTGTAATTTTGGATTAACACCAGGGCCATTTTTGTAAATCACCATAGCAGCTCTTGTAATAATGTTGAGAAGATTACGACATTGCTGTCATAAGGACTTAATTTGTTCAGTACTTTTTTAGGTTATGAAGTCAAACACTTTAAGGCTGGGAATGCCAGATTTAAGGATGTCTTGATTTTGCTCTTTAGTATGTTATCATTGGCAGGAATTGATGGAGTGAAGCAGCGGATGTGGAATAAGTGATCATGCCATTGCAACTTTATCATTAATGCAGTTCAAATGGCACCTGAGTTAGGCTTTCAGGCAGCCTTAAATCTGGCATTTTCCACATTTTGGCCTCTTGACTTTGTAACCCAAATAATATTCTTTCAAAAATATCTTTTTTTGTCTATTACTGATTCATTGGATTGTATCCATGACATTCATTTCTATGGTCTATCAGGAATGTTTGAGTCCCTTCAACATTGCTGCACAGATTTTTCTGTTGCAGAGTTAACTCTTGTTAGCAGCAGGGAGGGTTTTGTCGTGGTGAGTGAGGGGAGGACCAAGACTTGCTGTGGCTAGGAAAATCTTGGGCTCTCTCTTACCAATCCTTTCCTTCTGCGGATACTTTGACACAGGCTATCATGAGGCGTGCTTATGTTATAAAGATTTGGGATCCAACGTGAGAATACTTGTGTTATTACTTTATCACGATGCCCGCATTTTGGGCTGAGGAACTCAAGCGTAAGTTAAGGCTTTAGTAATTTCAACAGTTTACCTCTGAATAAAAGGCAGTTTTCTGTCTCAATATCTTTTCTTCTGCTGGATTTGAAAGATGTGCTGCAAATAATGGAGCTGGTTGAGTTTTCTTAAGGTTAAAAATACCACTTGAACTCCAAATACAGGTATTGTGACCAAAATTACAGTAATATGTACTATAGTTAAACCTGCAATTATGAAATAAGAGAAACCCTATTGTATGTATCTTTATTATCATTTATAGATACTATGCTTACAGAAATAATTAAAGCAGCATCTGTTAAATGTATGTTTAATATAAACTCTCTAAATTTGTATAGATTATTTTCGTTCTAGTAAAACCAGAGGATTTAGTATACAAATCCATAGGGTTTGTCCTATAATATTTTTCTATGGAGCTACAAGGGGGTCCATGTACATTAATAATGAAAGCTCAGAGACAAAATATTTTTGAAATGGAAAAATATATTATTCAGCTGAATCCATTGCCCTTTTAAGAGTGCTCTGCTTTCAGAGGACTTTCTGAAACAGAACATTACAGTGAAAATACTAAAGCAGCATTCTCTAACTCGGCTTCGGTTTTATTCACTCTTTTCAGAAATTCAAAATGTAAATGTTAATATTTACTGCAGAATAAAATAAGTAAAGTTCTGAATTTAGAAGTTTTTGGTTGGAGGAGAAGACTACAGACTTTCTAGGAACAAGTTAATTACAACAGAGACAGCCCTTAACCTGCTGCTTCCTGCCTGGTTGCCTGGGTTTCTAGCAATGTTGGAAGCTTTTTGCTTATATTAGAGCTGTAGGCATATTCTGAAGCAATGGGGCACAGTGATGTACCAGACTTGGAAGTTAATTTTCTGCCATTCAGTCATTAGAATCTTCCCTTATTCTTACTACTGAGCTTGCAATGGACCCATACAAAGCTGAAAATAACAGTATTGGAATGCATATTTCCCTGTTTATTAGGAGTTAAAAATAGAAGTCTTGTTATCCTGGGTAAGGATAAAACATGGGGTGAGGGAACGTGGGCTTTCCATCCACGCTGGTAGCTGAGTGTTGTTCAGTCAAGCGTGGGAGAGGAGAGCAGGGAAAGGGGACACCGACTGTTTAAGGAACTCATCTAAGGAAAAGAGCTCGGGCTGTGGTCTTTCAGTGCTGGTTCGAGCGTGTGTTTGCATTTTACCATAAATGAACATTAGTCTCCTTTCTGCCAGGAGACTCCTTTCTCCCTTTAAGTTTCAAGTATTGTCCCCATACAGATGCTGAGCTTTGAAAAGACAGGTGAATTGCAACCTTACTCAGAATACCTGTCTCCCAGTGATTAGGAATTTGAGCTAGAACAGAAGAAAACATGAAGATATCCTGTAGAAAATAGATTTTCTGACTGGTCTTGGCCAAAGCTGGACACCATTTCTACCAGCATGGACACCTAAGCTATCTCCAAGGAAAAGCTGACCAGCTCGCTAGGTGAGAAGGGACACCACTGGAGGGTCCTGAAGTCCCTTTACTGTCAGTGGAGAAGGGGAGGGGGCATGGAGTGTGCCCCAGGCAGACTAACTTTCACCCTCAGTTCTTCGGGGTGATTCAGAAATCTCTGGTTCAAAGATCTAGTGTGACAACATGCCTTTTTTAAGGAAAACAGCCAAATTCAGATATACATGACAGCAGAGCTATTAGGATTAGGACTGATCAACTGAAGTAGTACTGGATGATGTTAAAAGTTCCATGAATGTGCATTTACAGAAGTCTTTATGGCGCATTATGATGTTCTTTCGGTGGACTTAACATGACTCCAGGCAACGTTTGCTGGCTCACAGAACAAACTCCCCGAGCTGCAGAGGCTTCTCTGAGAAGTGTTTTCTGTCTTCAGTCCATGAAATCTCATGTTAGCTTTCCATTGCTGCCTTCATCTGCTACTTTCCTTGGTCATGTTCTGTAGAAGTCCTGACATCCTGCAACAGAGGTTGCCTTTTCAGCAGCTGATTTACCATCTCCTGCCAGGTGTCTTTTAATAAGGTAGAGTCCAAAAATATCAGGAAATCCTTTTGTGACCATTACATTGATGAGGTCACATAAGAGAAATGGGGAAAACTAGTCTCTCCAAAACCAGGTCCTGGTGAGAGAAGGAGCAGTCTCCAGCAATGGAGGGAGAGGTCCTTCAACACAAACTTAATTGTGGTGGAGGTCTAGAGAAACACCATGAGATGCTATGCCATCTCGTGTCCCATTCCCTGCCCCCCCTTCTTCCCCCCGTCTCTGATAAA
The DNA here is from genome assembly GCF_964195595.1 of Calonectris borealis. Taxonomy (NCBI): domain Eukaryota; kingdom Metazoa; phylum Chordata; class Aves; order Procellariiformes; family Procellariidae; genus Calonectris; species Calonectris borealis. Next base: position 42,449,445 of record NC_134313.1, read on the forward strand.
ATCACTCTTCTCCACATCCCAATTTGTTATCTCTTAACTTGGATGAGAACCTTGTTCTTCCTCAACAGCAGGTCTTATTTCAGCCCTTATCTGGTGGTTCAATAACTTATGCTTGTAGCTTTTAAAAAAAAAAAAAAGAAGTCGACAAGTTTGGAGTACAAGGAGTGGACCGCTCAGTTACGTGAGTTCTTTTTCCTTTAGGGCCACTCCACAGTCCTCTGTAAAGAGAATTTTACTATTTGCTTTTTGTTTTTTCCCCTTCTTCTCCGCCTTTACAAAACGGTAGAGTTGACTGCATAGCTGAGAAGCTGGCAAATGAATTCTGCTGCACAGAAATAGTTAAAAAATATTACCTTAAGATTATTAACCACACCAGTGCTGGAGTAATGAGAGGAGTTGCTTATACCCACAGAAGTGGGGAAGAGAAAGGTCAGAATTAGAGCTGGAATTCCATACTTAGTTTGAAATTTCTAGTTATGGCAGCATATTTTGTATATAGGATTATTACTCTTTGGCAAGCTCTGCTCTGTCTAAACACTTTTGGGTGGGCTAAGGATGAAATTTCAGTTTAACTCAGAATTTTCTTGCTTTGTGGTTTTAAGCTTCAGATTATAATAACATTTCATGAGCATCAATTGTTATGGTACAGTTCATTTGTAGACGATGCTATTTTTTACACAGTCCTAGTGTTAATAGAAGTCTGTTGCATTAGATTTTAAAAGGTGAACTTCATATGTTTTTCCTGACAAAGAAATGTGTCATCTAGGATACAGAACTGTGACAAGCTGTTTGTGAAATAATTCAACAAATCTTGTATTTTCTTACCATTTTTTCCCATTATCCTAAAAAGGAATGCAAAACTTTACCCTCAGTGCTTTAAGCCCTCAGTGTATGTGGGCTGAAATACACTCCTGAATCTCTTACTGCATTCTACATAAACTGCTTGTGTAGGACTGCCAATGTCTGTCACCCGTCCCGCCTTAATACAGTCTCCTGTTCTTAGTATCTTGTGTTTAGACTCAGTGCAGCACAAGTATAAAGCTGCTGTCTTTTTAGTGTTGAATTTTTAATATGTTTCAGCATTTGTAATGATTTCATTACAGTACTGAACAGAATTGGACTTTATTTTTTTGCAGATACCACTGTATTTGAATAAGCAACCGTTATTTCCTCCCTTGAAAAAGTGTGTGCAGTACATTGCGTACTTTGTTCTGTGTGTATCTATGTCTCCAAATTAGTTTGTATCACCTCTGTTATAAAACTCCTTTTCTTCCACCACTACTCTGAAATTGCCTTTCATACTCAGTGTAACCTGTGAATTGGTCCTGTGAGTGAGTCATTCCAAGGTTGTTGTTCTTCCCTTATAACTACATTTAATACAAAATACTGTGCTCTACGTTATGTCCATCTTGTTCAGATGGAACAGTGTCTGCTGAGATGGAAAAGCAGAATGCAATATCAGAATACGTTTAACTGTAATAACGTCTCTAGAATCTTTCTTTTTGTGGTACAGAAAGAACAGCTCTCCTGCCCTTATCACTGCTTTGGCTTTCAGAGCCTTGTGGTACCAGAGTATTTCAATCACAGGCTTGGCCTTGCAGCTCTTACCCTAGGAAAGATGCCACTGATGTCCAGAGGAGTTTTGCTTTCTTCAAGGACTGTGATCTGGCCTCAAGTCAGCTACATAACCCTATCTTAGGTACCCCTTTTTCTTACATGAAGATTTACATAAGCTTTATTGTTCTAGATATCTTGCACATTTCTTGTATTAACAAAATGATACACCTGGGTTTAATTTTCAGGACTATTGCGTTTTATACATGCTGGCCCTAAAGAACATTATATCCATTTTCTATTGAGTGTTGTTTTTCCTCTAAGTACATGTGCATTCCAAGGCCCATCAAACACAAAGATTTTAAAGTATTAAACCAGTATTAGCTATCGCAGTTACAACATCACATTTTATCTGTCCCTCCTGCAGTTGCAAAACTGTGGCTGAGGTTCATTCCAGTTGCACTTTCCTCAAAAAATAATCAGTTAGTTTTATTTTTCCCTGTGTAGTGGATCAATCCAGAAGGTATTTCATTAGCGAGACAGGGGCACGTGCAAGCTGTGAATCTGGATTAAGAGGCAAATGCACAACGCACTGATACCCTGCCTCTGCAATACTGCCTGCAAGATTCCCTGCAGGTCTTTCTCCCAGTTAGGAGGATAAATAGTGCTGGTTGTTCGAAGGGAACTTCAGTGGCTGAGAGAGGCTGTGAAGCCAGGAAACTTGTTTTTGTTATAAAACAATCGCATGGCTTTCCATCCACATGCTCTCACTCGGGGCTTTCAGAAACACGTGACTCATGCAAAGCCACGATGCTCTCGCGGCGTGATTCAGGCTGCTGCGTACACGGGACATCTCCATAGTTCCCTGAGGACCAACTGTTACTACTTAAAAAAATTGCCGTGTTTCCTTTAAACCGCCATTTCAAATTCAAAAGCCTTGCATAAGTAGATACGTGTGTTTTCCTGGTACAGGGAGGTTGTCCACTGTTGCCTTTGAGCTGTTTCCTGACCCAGTTCTTTGTCACAGTTTTGTTGCTGTGATCTGCAACGGGCTGTGTGTGTGGTTGAGTGCCGTGGGCCTGGGTGACGTGAATTTATGGCACACTCGCTGTTGTACCATAGTGTCCTGTGCAGACACTTCCATGCCCACACAGGATGCCTTTGTGTAAAGATACTCTGCTTTGAAAGCAGATGGACATTATTGCTTCCTAGTCCTTCAGAGTAAGTTTTCGTCTCAGTCGGTGAGCTGGTCTGGTTTGCCATATGACTGTAGGAGGGTGACCAAGCAAAGAGGAGGCAGAGTTCACCTTTTAGTTCCAAATTTTCAATGGGCTTTAGCCAGTGCTGAAACTGTGCCCTAAAATTACATGAGGTTTTTGCAAACAGTGAATATACTTCAAATTGATGTAGGCGCTTATCTGTCTATGTATGCAAACCCCATGTATACATCTACCTTAGGCATATTTGGGAAACAGCCTATAGGTGTACTGTTAGTGCAGGTAGTTCAAGAATGAAACGTCCTAAAACTCACCAGTGGATGCGATTCCAGTGGCAAACAGTTCTACTTAAAAAGAGATTGAATATGATTTGGCGTTGGCAGCCCTGGCTAACTGAAGTATGTAACAGCCATTCTAGTTTGCAGTAGTTTTAAGTCTGTCTTTAAAAGTGTTTCAGGAAGTCATTTTGAAGCAGAAATCTGAGAATATGAGATACACAGAAGGAAATGTTTCTGTCTGTCATGAAAAATCTCTATCTAGCTAGAGGCTGCAGTGATTGTGAAGAATAATGATAGTATCTCAGCCACGCAGTATGCATTTTTGACTGTCAAAATTTGCATGTATTTAATGCATTGAACTGTTTTAAAAACACTGTTCTTAGGATACTTGTCAAAATATTTTCTATAATAGATGAATTTAAATCTAATTAACATATTCATGTTTTAAACTTATGGGCATTTTTTTGTCCAAAGAAGTGCATAATTTATATTCATATATAAATATCTGATATATACTATATTCAGATGTAGTATATAACTCAGGTTTAAATTGAACTTGGATGATGTTCAGTCATAATACATCTTACTCATCAATACAACTTTATATAGTTGTTCATTAATATTCTCTTAAAGGAGTGGATAAATGTTTTATACCTACAACCTACCTTTTATAGCTGTTCTTCTTTAATGGTGGAATAACAAAATAGAGATAAAGCTACATCGGATACTTGTTTTGTGCAAAACTTGATCTGTGTGTGTAATACTTATAAATAAAGGTGCAAGAGCAAATAGCCAAGATGTCAGGTAAGACGACATCTATATAAGCTCTCTGCTGAGTTCTGAGTAATCTTTTGTTAGTTCTTCCAATAACTCAGTCTAATCAAATACAGGGATGTAAGTGATATCATGTAATAGCTTTCTGGAATCAATAAATATGCCATGGTTTTCAATTACTAGCAGTGCAGATATGGCTGATAAGCTCGATTGTTAGAAAAGTCAGATGAAAAAATCAGATGAAAGCCAAATCTTCTATGAAACAGAAATAAAGTGTGTCCAAGTTCTACTTTGCACAAATTTGGACAAATAATTAATGATAGAAAGAAATATGCAAGCTTAGCAGTGATATCTTTCAGGATCCAGGTTGTTAACTATGGATAAATCAGAACCATGGGTTAAAGAAATGGAATACCAGTTTTCTCAATCTTCAGAACATCTTCAGAAAACTGCCTTGGTATCAGTATTTAAATTAGAAACTTAGGTGTGATTATTGCAGAGGTCTATACTGGTTGCTTTCTAAAGCTTAAATAAAGGTAAAGCTTTGGGATAGGAATCCCCCATAAAACTGGCATGGCCAGTTTAGAAGTAGAGATAGGTAACAGAGATGATTCCTCAAAGTATCCTTTTCTTTGTTCATCTGGCTTGCCAGTGTGCCTTAGTTTGTGACTCCCAAGCATCTAAAATTAAGGTAACATCTTATTAAAAAGATGGTGAAGCTTATGCATGGTATGCTAAGCTTGTGTATAACCACTGGCACATAAAATCCATGTTGAAGGCATCCTTAGGTAGGAAAGAATTTTCTAATGTTGAACAGCAAGAATTGCTAGTGCGTGCTACTGGTCTTTCTTGACTGAGGTTCCTCCTGTAAGTGTTAGCCATCCCATTCTTCACTGGGTGTGGGTTGAACTGTGGTTTCTTTGCCCCACTGTTCACTAATGAGTTTCAGACCTCTTGACAGACTTTGGTGGCGTGGGAAATCTTGTTCAATTTGCACGGCCGAAGTACACTGAATTTCTATATAAGATACCCAGCATATTTCAGATGGTGTATGGGTTTATTGAGTAAGTTTTGTGGTAGATGGTCTTACCTGAGATGTTTGTGGAATTGGGATCTATTCATCTGAGACCCATCTATGCAACAGGTGCTGATATTTCTGTGTTGGTGACATGATGTGTACCAGTGCACGGTGTGGAGGCTGACTGGGAGGGGAGCTGTTGGGATTGAGAGGCTGGTGTGTTGTCAGTGCACTTGTTGTGGAGAATGGATAACAGTTTGATGCTTCCGCCCCCACCGTATGTCTTTTAGTGGAAGCTCCTATGGATAGTAGCATTTGTAGAGCTGAGATATATTTAATGAAGGTAATGAATTTTGTAACCTGGGCTGTTTTGGTTCAGTACTCATCATTTATTTATACGCTGGTAGCATCCATATTTAGTGCTATATAAATTAATAACACTATATTTAGTAAATATGAACTATAATCATTGTGCTGTTTAATTTGGGTCTAATAAGTACTTGCCAGACTAATGTGTAGTCATGTAGTTGGGCAGATGTACAAAAATGTCATTAACTTGTTTTGATTTGCCGACAGTGATGTATGTGGCAATGTCTGTGAATACTCCTGCTTTTCTTACACCACAGCTACCTCATTTGCCAAATATGGCTATGATGCTTTGTCCACGTTAATTGAGAATGGCATCCTTATTCATCATGTGCAGGTTTTTTTTCAGCCATTAAAATGCTGTCCAAAGACTACTCAACTGAGGAAAACTACAGAATAATACAGAGTCCTTGTTTATCTGTTGTTGTAAGCCTTCTGTTTTATCCCATTGTAATGAATGGGAAAAGGAAATCTCACGTCTGAATGCAGTGCTGTTGCTAAAGAGCACAAATTCCTTTTGGAACATGAGCATTAATAATTGGATCGGGACTCGCCTGAAATATTTTCATCAGCAATGTCTCTGTTCAATGTTTCTTCTTCTTTTCTTTGACCTTCTGAAAAATAAGTGAAAAATGCATTAAGATAATTTACTTTAGTTGTCAAAAACTGTGTTTATTTCTTTGATAATAAAGGTTTCCATTCCTTGATTAAATTTATGTTTATATTTGACATTTTCCAGGGATGCATAAATTTGTATGACAGTTAAAGTCTACATACTCCCAGTACCTAGTGCCAGGTTGAGTTGAATTTGGACACATCACATAAATAAAAGTGGTTTTATGTTTCACCTTCATCTGGTAGGTGAGCACTCCACCTTTTCTTGTGAAACATAATCGGTTTTGACATGGCAAAATTAGATCCTGGCTATTTATTATCTGCTGAAATCAAAAACCATAACTGGGAAAGCATGTGGTAAGTCCATTGGAGCAGCTTGCATGCAGAGAAGAAAAGGGGAGGCATTCCAATTTTATAAGCTCAAGGTGATTTTCTCTAACACCTAGACCGTTTTAATTAATTACCCTGAAAGATTGAGTAAATTATTATTTGAATACTTTATGGCATTACATGTTAACATTTCAAGGACAAAGTGCTGTACTTAGCTTTTCAACAATGCTTCATCTGTCAGAATATATCTTCTGAATTTATGTAGTATACTGCAGTGTAAAGGGTAGTCAGAACTTGAGTACTATGAATTATTACAAGGAACCTGAGTCAAATATGATCTACTGAAATGGGACCCCTAATATTTATGGACACCTGGTAGGGACCTGCAAATTAAGAAAACCACAGATCTTGCTTCTCAAGAATTAAGATTTTTTTAATCTTTTCCTTACATGATTTTTTGCTCTTTTGTTTTGACGTGAAAGTATTAACTGAATGCCATTAAAATGTTGGTTGTAATGCGGGTATAGGCTTTGCTGCTAATGGCATGTCCGTGGAGTACAGCACTGCTTATTTGCAGGGTGAGATGCTGCTTCACTGGCACTGCTTACACAATATGCAGAGCATCTCCTTTTTTTCTTCCTTTATGACTTTCAGTTTTGACACTTTAGCTTTGGGAAGAAGACTTAGGATATGAAACAGGTACCTGCTTGTGGGACATACCTGTATGTTTCATATAACCTGTTTAAATCAGTGGTGTATATGAAATGTGATAGGTTGTTTAGATGGTGTTTGTAACCAAAACATCAGCTGTACTCCAGCTTTACTGGAGCTGTACTCCACAAATATAACCTTTCTTCCACTGGAAGAGCATACAACCTTTTAGTAACTTCATCCTACCATCAGTAGATTAGATTAAATCCCCATTTACTGCATTATATTAATATTTTCAATGGCACACTAATCCAAGAAATAAATGTGTCAGTTTCTATGGCTACCCTGTAATGGGCACAGCCATAAGACAGTGCCTTAAGGCCACATAAAAGACTTAATGTACAGATTGAATAGAAGCACATTATTTATTACTAAGCTATCAAGCTGAGAAAATTTAGTGATCTCATTTTTTAGATTTGCTCATTTGACCTGGGCCAATTTGCTTGGCTCATAATATTGAGTATTTAATACCACAATGTTTTCTCAGTTTTAAGGATAAAGTGATTCACACTAATTTCTTTCAGAACAGTTTTGTAGAATGAATGATTTTTATACCCCTATGATAATTACTGATAGTTCTTTGCATTTTTTTGTGGCTTGAGAATTAAGTAAGACTCTTTCAGCCTCTGAACACATTAGAATTCAAGTGTACAGCTATACAAAATGAGAGAGACACTCCTTTCTTCCTCCTCTCACATCTTCCCCCCAAACCCCAAGATATGGTGAGGCATTCTGAGCTGTAAATAACTTACCATGAAGGAAGATGGGGTGACCAACATGAGTCTCAGGGACTCCTCTGACTCTGGAGAGTCTTTGGGGCTGATGCCAGTTGGTCATTCAAAGACGGAGCTCATCAGCCTTGTCCGTGGTGGGTCCCCCCAATGGAGCACTGGAACCGTAACGTGCCATTATAATTTCTTACCTGGGGACCCACACATGGAGCTTAGTTCTTTGAGGTGTGTGATACGTATCTCTTCACTCTCTGCCCTGTGAAGTGATGACTTTAATACGTTGCTTATAGGGTAAGAAAACCAGGCACCTGTGATGTAGATTAATCCCCACCACAACTTGGCTTCCAGCAGCAGTGATGATGTTTGCAAGCGACGAGCTGGTGCAGTCCAGGGCATTTCTGTGCTCATTCATAGTAGAAGAAGGATCAGTGTACTTAGAGATGAATTACAGAAGTAAAACACTCAGGAGACCTGTTTGGCTGCAAGCTAACATAAAATGACTGGAGGGCCTGCTGATGAGAGAAGGTCTGGAGTCAGACCCATCAAATACTTACCTACCAGATGAGAGATGGTGGGAGCAATGAGGCAGCGTACTGTGAGAGCAGGTTTCTTCTCACAGTGTTTCTCCTCCTTTTGAGAACCTAACAGTACTTTGAGAAGTGCTGATTGTATCATGACTTGAATGCAGAGTAGTGAGTCACCAAATAATGTAATTTTGCTAAAAATTTGTTTCTTGAATCTGATTTGAGGAATCTGCGGGTTATTTTCTTTCCTGTACAGAACTTGTGGTTATCACATCATTTTCAAAAGGTTTGTTGAAAGACAAAATTGTTCCTACAAAATATTCTTTTACACTTCCTAAGAGAACTACTAATAACACTTTTAGGCTGCAACACTTGCCAAGAACTGACATTTTCAGAATTTCAAATGTCAATAAAACTGCTTAAAACACTGTAAGGAGGCTGAGTGAAGACAAGAGAGACTTAGCAGAACATATTAGTGGTTTTAACGTGGGTCTACTTAAGCCTTAAAATTTATGTTCTGGAAAAGCCCATTTCCAGTAAGTCAAAATAACCTTCACGACAAGTTTTATCAACATAAATGCTAAAGACAAGTGACAGATATGTATAGTGTATAGCTCACTTGGAATGCGAACATGAAGTTTTAACCCATGAGCTGGTTACAAAAAAAAATAATGTGTCTGTGAAGTAATATAGACCTAGGAAAGCAGAGGGTAACATCTTTGTCACCTCATGATGACTAGCATTTACATGTTTTTTTGGTATGTGTTTGCCATTACCAACACTACATTTGCTCTTAAGTATGTTTGTCCATTCAGGCACATCTAGCATAACTAACAGATGGTTATTACACAGTCTCACTTGAGGTCAGAATAGCTGATAGGAAAATATCTAGAACTATTTACAGTGTAAATGTTAGAGGAAAGAGGAAGTTTTAGACTTCTGGGCCTGTACGTGTTGAGCAAAAAACCTGATAACATAGAGAGTTCGTGTCATAAACTGCGCCTGTGCTGTGGAGATGTAGTGTTTCCAAACACTAAATTTACTAGAGACACATGTTTTGTCCCTCCCGTGCAGCACCTTTGTGCAATGTGTTCTGGTACCTGGAAAGCACCTGATGTGCTGAGCATGTCGTTATGTTAGGGACAAAGGCTTATGCAGCAATGCGGTTAAACTGCTGTCGCTTCTCAAATTTTGTTTGCTGTCTCAAGAGAAAAAAATCAAGATTTCATCAGCTGCCTACAAAGAACTAGTCTTTACATTCAGTCCCAGTAAAATGCTATTATCAGGACAGCCTTTCTGAGAGAGTTCAGGGTACTGTACGAGTCATGTGGTCACAGTCATTCTGGCAGCGCTTTTCACAATTAGTTCAGATGCAGTCTTGTACTTTCTAGGTTAGCAATGTTGGTAGGGGAATGAATAGCAAAGAAAACAACCCCTGTTTAAGCCTTTTGTTTGAAAGAAATGTAATGTTGCTAGCAACAAAATTATTTTCCATGTGGACTAAGACATCTTGTTGTGTTTATTGTATTCTGCAAAATACTGCACATAGCATTATTATAAACAAATGAGACTATCCAAGTAACAAGTGCCCTCTGTTTAAACAAATAATTTTCCATGCAAAGGTTAAACACTGAGAGATTTTTCTTGTTCGAGTCATGCTTATGACTTTGGAAAGTCACCAAGCAAGTATGCTTAAAAAAGAAATTGTGAATGGAAAATTCTGAAGGATTTTGCCCTTTTGGTTCCTAAGAGTGAGCTATCGTTTCTCTCCACCATGGTCATTAATAATGACAGATGTATGTGGTGCAGAGTTCACCTACATTATTGTCAGTAACAGGGATAGAGAGAGAATATTTATTACAGCAGAAGGAGGGAGGGGAAAGACATGATGTTGAACCAGAAGACAAGAGCAGAGTTCAGTGTTTTTCGTTTGGGTGAGGAGGAGGGTTAGCAGAGAGCATGCATTAAGGTTTCTTAGAGACTGATGCAGCTCTCATTGAAATCAGTTGAAATACTGCTACAGGCTGCTGTGAGAGGTGGATTGATTGGATCTTTAATATATTGTGCTTTACAGTACTTCAGTAATGCAGATTTATTTCACCTCAGCAAAAGCTCTTACTGGTTTGGATTTGCAAACAAGCATGGTAACAATCTCATTTTATTTATTTATTTTTGTCAACCGGTCAAGCATTAAATCATGTTCATGAAATGATAAAAGGACACTCCCAGCTTGACACCTATTCATTTTGAAAATATGAGCAAGTATAGCTTTAGGTTGTGCACCTGTCTTGTACCACAACTTGCCAATTTTTCTGATTTTTATTATTACATTATCCTTAATAAAAAAAATCCCAAAAATATCCTTTTTCTCTCTCATTTTGCTGTGTGAAAAATAAACACAGCATCCCCCAGACTAGTAGGGAGACCGAGGAACTGACAGTACGTGGGCATCACAGAAGATTGTGTACCCGTTGGCACATGTTTCATCCCACCTGCTTTTGGTCATTTAACTGTGTCATCAAGAATACTCTGAAGTCAAGGTAGAGACGTAGCATCTCCAAAGGGGCCATTTAAATATTAGGAGCCTGAGTCAGTGACTGAGCTTGAAAGAATTCAGACCTTCAGGTCGTCATTCTGTTTAAAAATGCATTTGAAGTGATGGGCAATAAGTCTAAAATTTCATTTGGTAGTGAATGATGTCTGGATAGAAGGTTTGGGAATATGAAAACATGGTGTAATTTATTTATCACCTGAAAAATTATGTTCTACTTAAGAATTTTTTCCCAGATGAACTTGCATAGCATGAAAGACAAATAGGTGGAACTGGGATGCCTGACTTTTTGCACAAGATTGGATCACTGTGCCTGTGCCCCCACCCTTTAACCAATGCCAAGTGATTTGTAAGTTGCCCGCTTTAAATATAGCCTTCAACTAGTCTCTTTGTCACAGAGTTTTGTTGTAATAAGTAGCAATATTAAGTTACATTGGGTCTGGTATTTTTTTGATCTACTGACATAGATTTTTGGACCATGAAGTATCCCGTTGATTCCTGTGAGACGTATGGGCTAGCACAGAAGTATGAGAATGTGGAACGTATTGCAATATTTAGGACCATTTTTTACAAACTGTTGAAGTATCTGCATAAACAGGTTCTCATTTGTACACCTGGGTTTTTGTACTAAGCTACAAATATCCATTATTATTTGGGAGCATATCACTACATATTTTTAATTGTCAAGGTAATTATTGACTGTTCTGGAAGGAGAATGCATTAATACACCAAACCATCTCATTCCAGTTGGTGTTTACAGTCTCATTACCTAAAGGTTGAGGGAAAAAAAGGGGCTTCATAAAATGCCTTGAGAAGTTAATAAATCCAGGTCTTGAAGGGGAAAAGAATTGGTACGTTACTGAGGGAAAAAAACATCCTTAGGAGCCGTTTACGTGGTGCTAGTTCTAGCTCAACACGTGATTGCTTCATCAGAATTAAAGCAGTGAGGCATGGGCAGAAGATTGTCGCTTGGTGGCCAGATCACCAAACAAGGGCCTGACTTTCACCATGAGGTTAGCTGACACCTGAGGCATCCATGCCAGACGTCCTTTGCATAACAGACTGCTCAGCAAGCAAAAAAGTTCAATTCTCTGCTACATTTTTGTCCAAAGGCACAGTCCCAGTGATACTGGAGGACCCTTTTGAGTCCAAAAAGAAACAAGAGCCACCTTGTGAAGGGAAACTCTTTTTCCTAATGAAAAATATTACCAACATAATTTCAGCGCTTTTCCCGCTGTTACCTGCTAGTGCTTGCATAGCGGAGGCCCCTGGTGACATTGGCACAGATGTTTGTTCTTCAGCTGTTAACAAAAGGTATAACTATTTTGTGGTGTTTTAGAAATCTAGAAGTTTCTCTAAAGGGAACGTGTACCACGGGGCTGATCTTCACCTGCTGTAAGTTGGGATGCCCACTGGCCAGGTGGTGTTGAGCTGTTACATGCAAGACTAAAACTTCCACCATCCTTTCTTTGGGCAATGAATTCTAACTTTTAAAAATCCTATTTCAACAGGTTTCTGTTAGCTTTATTGGATTTTAAGGGGTGTTGTTTCTAGAATAACTATAATCAAGAAAAGAAATAAGTAAGTAAACACCGGCAGGTTTATAACATTGTTATGTGGCTTACTTTCTGTGATAAAATAATAGCACTCATCCTTTTAGATAGAAGGCACCTCATTTTCTCTGTAAGGTAACCTGTTGGATAAACACCTGTCCTGTTTCAACTTCTGTATCTTATTATTTTGGGTTTTTTTGGTTTGACTTTTATAACAGTACGTTAAGCTTTTAAACAGGAGTCTGTGACATGCTTCAGATATTTTTTCCCCTTTCTCTAGGAAAATAACTTACATGCTAGTGATCCTTTCCCATGTGGGACTGTCAGTTGAGGTGAATTTTATGTAGCAGCTGTCATTAATATAAGTACTTGAGTATTTCTGCCAAAATGAATGAGTTTTGAATTTTCTAGTGACTGTTTAACAGAGAATAACATAAGAAAAGAAAATGAAATAATTATAGTGCTTCATCCTTTATTAATGACAGTGTAAACAACATTATAATTGAAAACAACATTCAGAATAAATATTAGAAAGGGGCTGCACAGGGAAAATAAGTAGGTTTATTATGTAAGATCTTTCTGAAAAAAACTTTTGAGCAATCACGAAATGTTGCTTATACTTCATGGCATTTGAAAGAAGTTCGAGTAGTTCTAGAAGTGGAAGAAGAAGAGCGGAGAAACGAGCCGTGCACTGCAGAGATTGAATTGTACTCCGGTGTGTAAGGAAGCGGTAAGAGGAGATCTTGCCTGTGGTATAGGTGAGAAAAGTCCCCCAAGGTAGATAGATGGACACATCCTAAAACGTGTCACTGACACCACTATAGACCTTCTCCTTGTGAACAGTCTCACTAAAAAAAAGGCCGTTGAGTGCGTGGGCTGGCAGACGGATTTGTCTTTCCATACCCAACAGGGGCCCGATCGGGCTGAGTAGCAAATGTTAATCTGTTCCTCCCCATGTTGCTATCTGATACGTGGCTTGAGAAAGGACTTCTGCATTCAATTCTGTAACTTGGTGCCGTATCAGTTCTATCTTCACGTATCAGGGCAGCAACAAATCCCTGTCTTCTTTTGTGCCTTTTAGCCTGTGTTCAGTGTGCGGCTGAGCCCACTGCTTTTCGTTTATCTCAGTCGTGTTTTACAATTCGAAATGTTTGCTTTTCTCTGCTGTTGCGTGACAATCAAAAAGTTATTTTCCAAGCTAAGTGAAAATAAAATACTGAGTTGAGAGTTATGGTGGTAATACGAGCGAAGTTAGCAGAAGATCTACAGTCATTACAGAATCAGCTTTGATATACTGAGTTTTGTCATTTGCATAGTCCTGGTAATTCTGGAAACACATGAATCATAATTTCTTTTATTTTTTGGAGAATGATCTAACGTACAGATAAGTTATCCTCTTTATATTAAAGAGGCACTACAGAGGCCAAGTAATTCTTCATGTGCATGAAGTGTGTACATGTGCTCATATTTGTCTGAACTGAAGAGCGGTCATTTTCTTTAACGGTTGAGTTAAAACCTGCTCTGGGCTGCATTGCCAGATCCTACCAACTTTGCCACTGGTTCTAAAAGACTATTACAGTGTTTTGCCAAGAGTAGGCATAGTAGGCATAGGACAAGTCCAAAGTAGTAAGCAGATCTTGACTTCAGGAACTTACAGATCAGAATAGATACAGAAGAAGAGGAAAGAGTTATTTGACTTTTGTGTGTGTGGTGGTTAAATTTGTATACTGACATACATTTACATTGCATTCAACAGGAAGCATCTCCATAGTAATTTAATATATAGAAACACATATAAACTGTAACCAAACATTGTGTTACATTATGTCTACAAGGGAAAGGTAGTGAGTTCCAATTCTGCAGGAGTCACCTTTTATTAGGGTTTCGTTCTATCCTTATTCTGTATGTCAGATGGATCACTACATTTAATTAAGCAGTAACAATTGAGGTGCAGATTATTTCCTGGGGATTAATGACCAGCTGGACAGAGTTGATAGCCCAAAGTATTGGATAGATTATGCTGCATAGCCTCATGGATTAAGTATGAGCCCTATATTGTAGAGGTAGTTACTTTGAATAGTGTAAGAGAAAGCATCACATTGAAGATAAAGTCTGTATTTTATATCTTTTGTTCTTTCAGCACCAAGTAAATCAGTACATATCCAGTTCTCAATCATCCCTTTTTCCTGAAATAACCTGTGTTTAAAATGACTCTTTGTTCAGGAAGACACACCACTCCTTGTTTTAGTTCCATGTTGTCCTGTTGTAGCTGGAATGGACTAAGGAAATGACACAGAGGTTTGTGGAGAGATATTGCATCTTTTTTCAAAACATCACACAAGCTTTTCAGTGCAAAAGTTATTTTCCAGGTTTATTACAGTTTGCAGGCAGCTTGTGAATAGTTTTGTCCTTGTTCTGCGCTAGATAACTAATTTAATTTAAGCTTTGTAGACTTTATTTCATTGCTTCTTCCAGTACATTTTGGCATGGCTGTTTTTCATAAAGATGTTGCATCTCCACTGGAACTATACACATCTAGATCCCTTTTACTGGCCACCAATGTTTGAGGGTCAAATTTTATACTGAGTCTTTCAATTTTTGTTCATGTTTTTACTTTGCTTGGAGTTTGGGAGAGGGGTCATTTTGAGCATACAAGCTGGAGAAGCAATGGCAAAATCACTACAAGCTGTTTTGAGCCTGTACAAGAGACCATATCTAAGGAGGGCCCAAAGACCCAGTTTATACTCCAGGGACTGTTGGAAGATCCACTCCCCACTTTTCAGTAGATTTCCCTACAAGATTATCTCCATGAGCTGGGGGTTGGTCACACTCAGCTGTCTTTCCTTCTTGAAGTAAGGACATGTTCATGGGCCAGCACTAGGGCACACACTGAAGCACACCTTTTTTTGTATTGTATTGTATGCAGCCAAAATCAGCCTTCTCCTGTTTGCAGTTGAGTGTACCCCAGATAAAACTGCTCAGCTCTGTGAGTTTCTTCTGCACTGTTTCTTCTCCATGATGGGCTCATTCATCATCACTTGTCCGGAACCATACTTTCTTATTTATGTCCATATTTAGTTAATTTTATTGTATTTCTTACTGCTATAGAGAGCTAGCTGAAGTCTAAAGTTCGCACATATCATAGTGCATGTAATTTTGTGCCTGCTTTCTTGGTACAATTAACAGAAATGGGGGATATAATAAAATGTCAGAATGTTAATAAATACAATTTTTCCATCAGTGCTTCCCTCTCATTCCTTTCATATTGGAGGTGTACCGTCACCACGATATCTAGGCTCAAAATGCAATATGTAAGAGAAGCACATCAGTCGCTGTCTGTAAATTAATGACTTTCTTCACCCGTTCCTTGATAGAAAATGAAAAATTAATAATGTCCTAAATATGCCATGAAATATTTGCAGCATTTTTCTGACTTGAAACAAGGAATATAGTATGTACTGGTCCTTGTGGGCTGGGGTCTGTCCTGGCCTTACGCATTTATGTTACTGGGGTAGCAATGGCGTAAAGGTCTTACACGGTCCAGGCTGGGATCAGCTCTGGTTCTGGCTTTTCCTCTTGCAGAATGAATCATAGAATCATAGAATAGAATCATAGAATCATAGAATCATACAGGTTGGAAAAGACCTCTAAGATCATCGTGTCCAACCATCAACCCAACACCACCATGCCCACTACACCATGTCCCTAAGGGCCTCATCTACACGTCTTTTAAATACCTCCAGGGATGATGACTCCACCACTTCCCTGGGAATGCGTAGGAATGCGTAGGACATCTCACATCCAGGCAGCTCTGGAGCTGCTGCCATGGCCAGGACCCTTGGGTCATACCTCCCTCCCCAACCTACTGCCGACCACATTGCCATGAAACAGGGAGCGCCTTGTGCCGCATGAGTCTTGGTCTCTGAGTGCCCAAGAGCAGTTAAGAATACCCATTCTCAGGGCATAACACAGTTTATCTTTTATTGTGCTTTCTGTAGAAAGCACACTTGAGCTTATGTTACATTTGAGTAATTGGCTGCAAAGTGCAGGCTTTTAAATTGTGAAAACGTGAGAGCCTCCGTCTTGCCAAGCAGTAGGGGTTGAACTGCAGGCTGCCAGAGCTGAAAACAAAATACAGCTTGCGTGAATCAGCCAGGATCCTATACCATGCATAGACCAACGTTCAGCAGAAAAATTCATTAAAGAAAAAATTTTAAAAAGGAAAGGAAAAGGCTTTATGTCGCTACAGCTTGAATGATTTTCCCCTGTGCTTTTTTCTTTCCTATACTGTAGATTGTGAACCATTCTTTTTTTCTTTAACACATGGTAATTTCATTAACTGAAATCTTAATTTTAGTATGTCAAGTGCATACCTGTTGGAAAAAAAGGTTTTTTTTTAATCAAAATATTTCTGTTTTCTATCTTAAGAAAACATGGGACCTTGCATTATTTACTTTAGTATAGTGATAATTCAAATAAATAAAAGAAGCAACCAAACACATTATTTCTCTGGATAGAAATGGGAGGAAGCTTGCTATACACAGAATCTGAAGCATGCTCATTCAGCCATTAGGAGACCTTATGCAATCATATTTCATTTTCTATGTGAATTTGTGTAATTTGAATTTTCATTGTAATTTATACTATACATTTCAACATCTGAAACACAGTAGACAAATATCAGATGCATGTATTGACTAATTAAAACATGTCTCTGTCTGAACATTTGAATATTCAGGAATGTTGTAGTTTAACAATGAATAAATTAAATACAGCATTGTGAAAAGCAAGGTCCAAAGGAATGAAAACTCCTATTTGTAAAACCTGTGGAAGAAAAGAGCTGAGGAATGGAAGTGTGTGCCTGAGTAGCATGGCAGTTCAGGTGAGGATGTAAAGGTGTGATGCAAAAAAAAGGGAGAGAGTAAGTTGTATGGGCATCTCCGGATCTTCATATGTCTAATGGGCAAAAGTATCTGGAGGGACCGGATTTTCTGGCTACAAAGAGTGACCCACAAGCAAAGCAGAGGAACAAATCTAGTAATTGGGAAGAAATAAAACTGAGATAGGGGCTTGGTGCACTGGAAATAAAGAAGAGAAATGCACAGTCAGAAGATAACCTGCTCTGCAGAATTTTTTGATGTACTATCTCCACAAAGCAAGACAGAGATAATAGAGGGGCCAGGAGCTAGAAACAGCTATAAATTGCAGAAAATAGGAAACTATGAGAAGATACAGACTGCTGGATGATCTGCACCAGCATCTGACAAAGGCATGACATGCCGTTGGATGTTCCTTGTTGAAAAGAATCAATGCACTTGGCACCAGAGGAGCTAAAAGCAATCCACAGACTAGGGTTCATTTTGGGACAGGTAACTGTGCCATCTGCCATAGATCCCTGTCAAGGTCTGGGAAAAAACTCAGAGAAGAGGAGGACATTTCAGTAGAACAGCAGTATTGACTGGGTGATCATAAATTGAGTCAATTTAAATTTAATGGAGAGATCAGCAAAAGAAGACAGTTATTGTTTTGAAGGAAGCTGAAAAACCCAGCAAACCAATGAAATTTTACTGCAGAATGAGATTAAACTGCAAAGAAACCGCATATATTTGTGTACACGTAGTCATATATATGTACGCCTCTGTACACTTATTTTCAAGTCTTATTCCTAAATTTAATTTTTCCAATTTGGAAATGGGAAGATCAATAAGAAAAGAAATCAGACCACGGTTAGAGAACAGTTACAGCCAGAACCAATAAGGAAAATCCAGAGAAGCAGAAAGCAAAGCAGTATGTTGAGTTGCTATAAGCTGGTAAATTGAATTGCTTGGCTTTTTTTCTAAAGTAAGGAAAATATTGTGTAGCTACAAGTAAGTATATATTTGAGTAAGAGAAGCGTGTGTGGACAGGAATTCTCTTTTCCCTTTTTGACAGGAGGAGGGAAGTCTTTTGCAGTCTCTTTAAAAGCGATCTCAGGATAAAGACCTGTGGATTGAGGAATTAAACATAAGAGAAACTGGGAAATGTTTGCAGTCAAAGGTGCAGACATTGAACTTTATTTCTAATGCAGCAGCTAAAAAAGTTTTTAAGTCCTAAGGGACTCTCGGCCTGAGCAAAGAACCAACTCAAGAGCAGCATTGAGACTAAGCGGAGGAGCTATAAGGATTAAAGTCTTATCAGGGAGGTGAAAATGGCCAAAAAGTAAAGCATGTTAGACTTTGCAAATGACAGAAAGACAAACAGTCAAGGTTTTTCAACTTTATAAATAAAAACAGAACAAGGAAAGAAGAAGTATAGCAGCTGTGCAGTACAGATAGGTAGAGACCACAAATTGTCTACAAGCATCTCAATACTTGAACTGAACATATTCTATTCAGTCAAGAAAAATGGTGTTGAGTAGTTGGGAAGAGAAGTGTGGATATGGAAATGACAGACACTGATGTGCAAAATAATCTTAAGAGAGATAAAGGTACCACAATCAAGACATAGGATTCTGAAAGGACCGATGAAAGAAATCACAGGACCTGTTGGATTGGTTTTGAGATCTTATTTAATCTTTTCTTATTGAATGCTATGATTAGTCATACAGCTAAGAGTGCATTAATTTGCTGATAACCAGAAATGGAGAGGCACCATTGCTACAAAGAGTCACAGCGTATCAAGAAAAGGTATGTGACCCTGGTGGTTGAAATGTCAGGGGTGCTGCAGAAGGATGAATGCATGAAGTCACTGGCACACAGCTGAACAGCAGAGCTTGCTGCTGTAAGCAGGGAAGGGAGTTCACCAGCTGCTGAAGAGGGGAGCGACTGGAATAAGCGTGAACTGCCGAGATGAGTTGTGGCAATAATGACAGCAAATGTCCACAGATTTTTCTGGGGAGAGACTTCTGGTAGAGATGGGTCAAGTGCTATGTTAGACACTGGTGAGAACACCTGTGTCTGATCACCTGTATTCTAGGGAGACAAATTCGGAATGAACCAGGTATAAAAAAGGGCTCTTAGGAAGATCACGGGAAAGGACAGCCTATTGTAACGGGAACAAACGATGGCTATTTTTATGTCAACTTAAGTCCAAAGACACCCCAGCTGTCTCTAACAAGCGCGTTTTGATGCAGTCCTCAGTAGCATGCCGTGGTATTCGCGAGCAAGGCAGTGTAGCCTGTACAGAAGGTGGCTGAGGTGCTACCATGCCTAGACTGAGCCTGACACCTGAGCGTGTGGCCATGCAGGAAATGTCTCGGTTTGTTTAGTCTGCTAAAAAGAAGGATGAGAGAGGAGATTATTTCTCTTTATAACTATCTGAGGGAGAAAAACCCTAGGGAGGGAAAAGAGCTATTTCAGTCAAAGGACAATGTTGGTATAAGAACAAATGGTTACCAACTGCTGGTGAATAAATTTCCAGCCATCAGAACAACGATTTTCCAGTACGCCCGACCAGCAGGAGTAATGGTGAGCAAATGGGACAGGCCTTGACAGCTGAAACTGAGGACATTCGCTTCTGTGCCTCTGTGTTTCTCTGAGTTTTGCCATGTGGCCTCTTCCTTTCTGCAAGCAGTGAACTAGTTAAATTGCTGAGTAACTCTAGAAACAGTGCAAACAAGCAGCAGCTGCACTATTGTTTCCAAATAAACATATATTTAAATGACCTGGTGAAGGATAAGATTGAAGTGATAAAGCAGTTGGATGGTGAATGTGTACAATAGAAAGTGTTACTATAGACTGTCATTTTTTCCATTCCAAAAGTATTCTTAATAAGTATTAAAACTAATCAATGACACATGCCTAAAACTGATCTGATACATTTTATCCCCATGATGAGGACCTCAGGAATGTAGGCATGGATTTTAAACTAAGGTAGCTTGCCAGCACATGGATTGAATGATCATGACCATCTCATGGAGGGATAATTAACTTTTTGTTCTCTTCTGGTTTTAGCTGCTTTTATTATTTTAAAGGTATGTCCTCACCCTTGTGTTCACAGTGAAACCATGTCCTTGTCTCCGACCTCATGGCTACACAAAGTGCTAAGTGAAAACCTTCATAGTCACTCTTTGATTTCTAGGATGTAGTGGTGAGTGGCAGGGGTCTTCCAAGAAAGTATCTTCCCCTTCTTTCTCTTGATCACTTTGAACAGCAGAATGAGATAAATCTTCATTTCTAAGGATATTCCAACACTTTTCATGAGAGATGGACAGCAAGAAAAAGCAACGTATGATGACAGCAAGTAGCTTCATTCAGAAGGAAAAAAATGCATCAAACACAACCGCATTTTTAAATTGCGTACTGGTTACAATGATTTCCAAACAGACAGAAGTTAATTTTTTTGGGTTACTGTGGCTGCATTGCATAGGCTTGCCCAGCACAAAAAATAGACTGTAGTTTTTTCCTGACTCATGTCCCAAGTTAGTCAGACAGATTTATTCTTACAATTATATGTTTTCTCCATATATTTTAGGTTGCTGTGATTTTCATAGGTCTTTAAAAGGAATTGGTTCTTTTTTCTTAATTATAAAAATGTTATTTCAGTAAATGCAATTTAATTAAAATGAGAATTTCTGCGCAAGTATTTAAATAAATACAGTATTCTTTTACAAGTATGAAAGGAGTTACTATTTGCTGTTTCATTTCCTCACTAATATGCTGGCATGTTTGGTTTGAACCTGAGCTTGTGGAAGTTTATTCTTAACCAAAGCAGTTCCTTTTTCATGTAAGTAGGTTAAATGTGAGTTGTAGAGCCCTAGGGCTCTTTTTGTTCAGTTTTAAAGCCCCCTCAAGTGGGCCTCTTTTAGAAACCTGGAATCATATGTTTGTAAGGTTGATCCAAATTACCATTAGAATAGCTCTTTTCAACTTTTTATTTATACAAAGAATCGTAAAAAATGCACCAAACTGACAAGGTATTAAATCAAACTGAATGAAGACAGTTAATTTTCTTTTTGCTCAACAACTATTTTTTTTAATGGAAAGTCTCAAATTGAAAAAATTGTCTGTAGAGTATGTTAGGGTGCCATGCAGTATAATAAAATCCTATTACTGTCAAAAAGGTACATGATAAAGTGCATTTGCACAAAAGGCACATATTAATGTCAATCATTTTCGGGTGATTTATATACTAACTGCAGTGTTTTAAGAAGATCAATATTCTTTGTTTTGACAACATTTCAGAGCCTTGTACTTTCCTGACAGTATTAATCTTTCTACCACAGTATGGTAGTGGTCAGTTTGATGAAAAGATACGCAGTAATAGTACATTTGAATATTATCAGGTAAAAACCATAATGCATCTCTGAGTAAGATAAACACAGTAATAATTCTAATTTTTAGTGGAATATAATGTTATGTAATTAGTACAAAATTCCTAAAGCGCTGGCATTTTCACATCCCCTAAAATGCATTTTCTATGTATGTATAATAATTACTCCCATCACAATACTATTAACATGTCCCCTAAGATATAATAATAGACAGAGTTACAATAGTTTTGATACAGAATTTTCCCATCTACTTGTCAGAAGGCATCAGAAATACTTTAATGTTTTTCTTTATTTTCTCTCTTTCTCTTCCTCCTTTTCAACTTCTGTATGTTTTTCTCTTTTTATCCTTGTTTTACTCTCTTGTTTGTCGTCCATTTGTTTTCCTTAAAGTTCTTATGGTTTTTTTTTTAGTGGTAGAGTGGCTAGCAAAAAAAAAAAAATGTGCTTTTTCTTGTCTCCTCTTGTGAAGAATTATTAGCTTTTTCCTCTACTTGTAAAAACCTATCTCTCATTCTTACTTGTTTAAGAAGTTCCACAGCTCCTGGAGAGCTCACATCTGAGAAAGCTGCCTCCACAGAAGAAGAAATCCTGGAGGTATTTTTGGAGACCTTCTGGAGAGGTACTGAAGAGTTACGCTTTTACTACAATCTGATTTTACCATTGCTTACCTGTAACGGCCTGGCTCAGCTGTCTTTTACATCCTGTACTTCTAGTTTCTGTACCACTAGGGCCATAACTTAAAAAGTCGATAACAGAGCAGTAATTTTCAAGGCTTTTCATGACTTTTAGTCTTACTCTATTTTAAAAATAACTGAGACACCGTTTGGAAAGCATCTCCAGTTCTACAATTATTTGCTTATCTAAATAACTGAAGTATAGTGTAGGAGGTAGCTGCTGTCCAGTGATTAGGCGTTCATGATAATTTCTGTAACAGCTTTGCAAAGGCCAGATCTGTATTCTGTATTGTATAACTTAACTTTCACTTTCTGCATCCTAGATGTCTTGTAAATTTTTAGACCAATAAAACTCATCGTAAACTATAGTGAGAGCTATAGGGTTAATTACAGTGAACGATTATGCATTTCTCCCTCACACATCTCCTCCTATTAAAAATATTTGCAAAGTAGATATTAAAGATACCAAAATGTACATACACAGGCTTTCATCAGAGCCCTGATGGCCAGGCTCAGGTCGCCTACGCTACGTGTCCTGATGCCTGAAGAACAGGCTAACTCTTCTGTAGTTTGCAGTTGTATGGCTGTACATAAAAAGGGAAACAGACGGCTGTACTTTAGTTCTTACCTTCAGCGTGTGAGTTCCCCACATTTAGGGACCCTTGCTGTAAGCACTCTGCCCTAGGCTGGGTCAGAGCGGGTCTCGCTGCCTCTGCTGCAGCAACTGAGCCACGATGCAGAAGGGAGGGAGAGGGACCAGAGAGAGCAAAGGGAGTCTGTGCGTTTTGGGAAGAAATGGGCTCCTAAGTGAACCTAAGTTCACGCTCAATAGCAATTTGTGTATTTGGTTAGTGACTTGTGAATGCAACTTCTGCCTGTGATGGAAACTTCAGAGGTGGAAAATTCATAGAGGGGAGTAACCACTAATTATGTATTAAATGTGAGCAAAGTGTTGCTTTTACAGCCCTGAGAACATAGAACAGCTTTCGTGAAGCTGTGATGAATATTGTAGATTCCTACCATGAGCCATTGACTCAGGATGGGGACAACAAAGGCAGCAGAGTTTGTCTGTAGCATGATGCTGTTCAGGAATACTCATGTGTTGTGCAATTTATACCTAGATTGCTCATAGTTGTGCCTAATAGCCTGATCTAACTCTACCCTGTCAGGCTATTTTCTAAGGTTTTATTTCTCAACCTGGAGGAAGAAGAGTTGTAGGATAATCTGTTCATTGTTCATAGTGAGTTTTATAGTGCTTCATATGATACAATGAACTGGTGATTGGGAAAAAAAGAAAATATCAATACTTTCAAGTGGCAACTAATGCCCTATCTCAAATAATTGGCTTTTATGTTACAAAACTGGAAAAATATCATGAACCATTAAACAACGGCATGCCTTTATAATTTTTCTTAAAATTCTGCTCATCAACTTTCACATGCCTGGAAACAAATGAAAGTTCATGAGGGTATTGCATAGCTAAATGTACTGGATAATATTCTTTTTAAACATCTGATCTGATAAGCAAAAATTCACTACATGGTGAAGTAAATCACTGTAAATATGTCTGGTTAGAGTTAAAATCTCTATGTTACATTTATTTTATTTATTTAGCTAAAGAAGATTGAAGGTTAAGTTTTAGACATTTTTATGACTGCATTCATGGAAGTTTTTTTCTTCTTTCTGTTTGCTGTTCTGGCAAACAGAGCACTTCCCTAAGAGCACTTACACAACCCTGCACCTGTTCATTTGTATGGTTGTTAGGAAAAGACAGTTAAATTAGCATTGAACTCTTTGGGAGAGGGTTTTATTTTTAATTTGAGATTGTTTTCCTATTACTTAGATTTTCATATCAGTTATAGCTGGCAAATAATTTCTCAAGGTTATCAGCTGTCTTCTAGTACTGCTTATGCCAACCTATTCAGTAATTCCAGAAGAGGCTGTGATTTTGTTGGATTCTGTAAAAAGAGCTTCCTGATCTCATTATGATTCCTGGGTGCTAGAGAAGATCCCTGACTTTCTAGTTAGGCTTGTATCTTCTGTGCTTCAGAAGTTCTTCTATTTCAGTCCTTTGCAGGAAATGGGCATTAAATTCTTTTCTTTTAGAGAGGTATAAACACAGTGCCTTATTTTTACCTAGGTTGCAAGTCTTGGCTCTTTTCCTTTAAGGTTGCTACTGATTTTATCTACATTAAAGCCAATGCTGATTCATTGGGTCGACTTGGCTGATACGATCAGTAGAATTGAAGACAAAAAGTCCTTGTGTTCTAGGTTCAGTACAGTCTAAAAGAACATTTTACGTTCGGGCTCCTTAGGTGGAAGAAAAACAGTGCTGGAAATTACCTGTAGGAATCACTGCACTACCACTGAACTGTAGCCACCTTTTATACGATGCTGGTACTGTATAATGATTTCACATAAAGATACAGTAATGTGCATTTGAAGCTAACAGTTTGCAGTACCAAAGCTGAAATTTGTCTGGAATAATATGGACTGTTCACTTTACTAAAATTATTCACATGAAGGAGTCTGGCTTAGCCCTTGGATTACGAGCTTTGTTAAGTCATACTTTGACAGTATCAGTTTAGCAGTGCTTAAGTAATAAATACATGAAAACGTGTTTCAGTGTTTTTCTTTGTTGAGCAGGAAATTAAATCACAATGTTCTGGTGAATTTAGAAAATTTTATTCTATGTTTTTAAAATGATCAATCTGTCTTCAAGTGAAGATGAAATTCTTTTTCATATTCATATAGATGAATTTCATATTCATGTGAAAATTCATATGCATTCATATTATTCAAGCTTGACAAAACACATACGAGTCCAAGGATCTGCTGTAGGACTTGAAAAGTAGCTTGCCCAGATAATATAAAGCCCCTGTCTCCCTCATATCTGCAGTTTACTTCATTTGCAGAAACACTAGTTAGTACATTATTTGAAACCTACTTGCAGAAGAGGTTGTAAGATTGAGGCCCCAAACAAATCACCTTCAGCTGTTAAAAGTTATCACTAATTCAAGCAGCAGAGCCTTCATAATCCACTACCCTGCCATCAGGGCAACCATCAATGAAGGACAAAGTATTGAACAAAAAGGAAGAATGTCACCATTTGAATCATTATTTCATGTAGCTCTGGCATTTTCCCGAGAAGTTATGCAAATTATAAAGGTCTGATTAGTTTGTATGATTTGAAACTTAATGTTGTGAAAGGTAAATGTATTTAGATTGGTTTCATATTACTTGTTTGTATTAGACTTTTTTTTAGAGTAAACCTTATCAGAAATTAGCTGCCTGAAGAGATATGCAGGCACAGAAGAAATTAGTCATCAAAGACAAATGCCAGCCTGAAGCTGAGCAGACCTGAGTCTCCATTATCAGGTTTAAAAGGGGTAGCAGACAACTAGAGAAAAAGTCCTTTGAAATGGAGCCCAGGTTCAGCCCGTCAGGGACCACATTTAGATTTCCTGCGTTTTCTTAAGCATTCTAATTTGACATGCTCTTAAAGATGACATGAGGGTGTGATTATATGTAATTCAGCTTCTGTTTTCTTCCTCTGCTTAAGTTTCTAAAAATTTCTCACACTAATTTAATTCTATGTATCCTAAATACATTTTCACATATATAGATAATGTGCAGTGAGTAGTTCTTAAGTTTAATTTAATTTAGGTGTTCTGTTTACCTTTGTTGGTTTTTGCCTACTTTTTTGTTCGCATGATACTTCACTTTGGGATATTTTATAGCGTGAAGAAGGATGTTTTTGCTTGGGAGCAAATTGGGATTGCATGCAAGAAGAAAGGGATGCAGAGTATTCCCTCCCCTTTCATGGCATGACTAAAAGAAGCAGGGCACGTATGGGTGTTTATCCATTGCACAAGAGTGTATGTGAAAGCAATTGAAGTATGTGAAAGCAAGCCTACAGGAGCCATTGTTTCCCCCCACCCTGGAAGGAACCAGAGCTGCCCCATTGTGAGGAGGGAGAGCACAGTACAAATCACTGATTTCTGTGCCACTCACAAACTGCGAGAAGCAGAAAGGAGCTGCGATCCTTGAGTGAGCATTTCTTTCCTGGGCATCTCACAGCTATACACTACCCTTCAGATGCAGAGAGAGGCTGAGCGTATTTCTAGCCTTAATTTGAATTCAGTAGTCAAATGTCAAATTCATAAAAAATACTGGGTAAACTTGGAAAAAACAATAACAATGTCTCTGGTGTGTATTCACATTTTGTAATGAACAGGGATGTTGATTGCCGTAGGTCTATTAACGCCATTTGCTACTATAATTATGCATATTTCAAAAAGATGCAATGTTTTTTAGAATCATAGAATAGTTTGAGTTGGAAGGGACCTAAAGGTCATCTAGTCCAACCCCCCTGCCGTGGGCAGGAACATCTTCAACTAGATCAGGTTGCTCAGAGCCCCGTCCAACCTGACCTTGAATGTTTCCCGGGATGGGGCATCTACCACCTCTCTGGGCAACCTGTTCCAGTGTTTCACCACCCTCATTGTAAAGAATTTCTTCTTTATATCTGGTCTAAATTTCTTCTTTATATCTGGTCTCTTTTAATTTAAAACCATTCCCCCTTGTCCTGTCACAACAGGCCCTACTAAAAAGTTTGTCGCTATCTTTCTTATAAGCTCCCTTTAAGTATTGAAAGGCCACAATAAGGTCTCCCCGAAGCCTTTTTCATTAAATACATGCTAATACATTAAGGTGCTAGATCTCTTATGTGTGGAATCACTAATTCTGGAAGACAGGAGAAGACCATTAGGTAGGTGAAGTATCACCAATGTTTTGAAGTCAGTGTAAAGACTCCAACTAAGTTCAGAAGCCTAGACTCAAATTGTAAAAGAGTACCTCTCCAGCCTCCTGTGCAGGCAAGCTGCCTGCTGCCAGTGGTAATCAGTGGAGAGAGATGGGTTAGTTGCTTTTTTAGCTATCAGAACTGGTAACAGTAAAATTCTCATGCTTATACTTAATACGTCATGTTGCATGTAATTCTTGTCTTAGAGAGCAATGTCATGGATGCTATTTTTTTCAAAATTTAAAGCCATTTATAGTATTCAATACTAACAGACTGAAAACCTGAACTCCTTATGTTTTTAAAATAAAATACGGTGTGAGCGAGCAGTTTTCATTATGCCTTTCATTTGCTGTGCACAGTCCAACTTTGCTCTTTTTCTTATGCTGTCATCTTTTTGAAACTATTTTTCGGTTTTGTGGTCATGGTGCTTCTTCCATTTTTAACATGCTTCTCTCACTACTTTTTAAAAACTTTCTTTTCTTAGAAATGACTCTCTTCCTCCCCTCCCTCTCCTGAAAATATTACTGAGGTCTTTTACTGGAACAATAAGTCTTGTGGTGTCCTTCACTTAGCATAAAGAAGTTAATTAACTTCAGTTTTAGGTGATAAAACTTTGTAATAAATATATTGATCTTACACTTGCCAGAGTTGCACTATGTAAACGAGAGAAACTTTGAAGTCAACAGAAATATTATCTGAGACAGTGGTAGCTGGGCTTTTTAAGATAACTTGAGACTGAAAATAGCTCATAGTGTATCAAAGCAGGAATTATATGAGTTATAACGATAAGATTGCTAGTCAGGAAGCAAGACTATGTGAAATTGAAGGAATATCCTGATATCATTGTATTAGCTTTCATGAATTCTGGATGATATTGTGCATTTTGGTTTCAGCAGTTAAAAGTCTTGTTTGAGTGTATTTATAGTCCAAAACTTGTAATGGTTTTAATATGCTAATGAATTCCAATCTTTTATGTATTCATAAGAAATGTTTATAATTGAGTTAATTACATCTTAAATCATTTACTTCTATTATAATATGGCTATTCGATTAATTATTAAAATAAGCCTTTTGAATACTCAGTTTAAAATAACACTGGTATATTTGTGAAAGTCTTTGTATTTTTATCTACTTTTTTTGACGTTCTTTTCAATACTTTGATCCGTAATCATGATGAATAGGCTATTACGCAATAGTAATAACCCAAAGACTATGGAAGTAGAGTTCTTGTTTTGTATACTCCTGTTTCAAGGGAGAATAAAGAAATAATGTCCAAAGAAAGAGACATAAGATTAAAAATGTTGGACCCTTTCTTTCAGAGTCCTCCATGTAAGACTCAGTAACTCTTAGAAAATGCTCAAAAGCAGTGATTGTTGGCTTATAGCATTTCTTATAGCTGAGCCCAAGGTCATTTGTTACTCCATCTTTGGGAACTTTTAGAAGTTCGGACCTGCAGAAACACTTCTAATGCACGTGAGTAAAGACTGTATGCTTGGGACCTACATCATGCTCTTAAGGCTTGAGTTAGAGAGGTCTCAGAGCAAACTCGATAAGGTGACGTTGTGTTGTTACAGATTTTATCCTTCATATAAGCCATTATGCTGGGGTTTTCTTTCAGCTGGTGGTTGTTGAGTTCCATATTGAAAACTCCAAAGGTTAATCCGCAAATACAAACAATCATGTTCCTTCTCTTATTACTACCTACAGATTGATCCATGTGCTTCATATCATACTGAGGAGGTGCTTGTTCGAACACAGTAATTCATTCTGTAAAGCTGTTTGAGATACATGACACTTAAAGAAAAATGGTCTAAAAATGCCAGTACAAAGCAAACCATGTTATAAAGACTGCATTGCCAGAGATAAGAAAACTGAGTTATTGGTCAGTATAAAAGGAATGAAAACAACAGCCAAAATTATGGTTTATATTTTTTCTAGTCAGGACAGGCCAATATATTTCCTCGACAAACCTGCTGAGATTCTGCAGGCAGTGCAGCAAGGCTGAGAGAATGGTTATTTTAGAGTGTGTGCAAACCTATACCATGTGCTTCATCAGTTTTTGTCCTGTTTATTAATGAAGGGAACTTTCAGACGAAAGATGCCTTGTTATCTTTATTAATCAAACATATTAAGAAATGAGGAGGAACAGGCGACTGCCCCAGTTTATACGGAGAGTAGGTGATTGAATATTATTGAGTCTACATTTCAGTAGAATTAATGTTTCTCAGCATCACAGTATTATATGCTTTAATTTAAACACTGTGGATAAATCCTCTTCAGTCTACAAAGCATTTTTCTTCAAGGCTTTTCTGTGTTTTTTTTTCCTAACATCTATGGCAGTTACATGTATGCAGCAAGAGCAAACTTGTATCATTAAAATCCTGTTTGCTCTTTATTCAGAAAAAATATTGGTCTTTATATGGAAATACTATATTTGTGCATACAAATTGGTTTAAACATGTTCCTTACACATACATCCTGTGGAGAAGTATCTTACATCATAGTTAGTGGAGGAAGCGCTAGTAAAATATTCAGTACAGTTACTTGAAAAGGAAAAATGTTAGTTATCACAGTGTTGTGTTTTATATATGTTCATGGGATATAAAATGTAGAATTCAGGTCATGTAGCAAAGGTAGGCAGGAAACATTTTAATTCCTAGAGTTTCCCTGAAACTTTTGCTAACACTGTCCTTTTCTGTCTATTTCAGGTTTTTTCATGTAAACACGTAGAAAAGAAAATTTATTTTCTGTGATGATGAAATAAAAAGCAAACCAAGATAGAATATCAGTTGTTATGTGCTGTTTAACATTTCATTTTAGATTTAAACAGCTGATATAGATGTTATTTTGAAAGGTTGACCTCCTTCTTGGAACAGGTTATGGAATGTTCACATCATACAAAAATATATCTATAACCTTCAGATTCACTGAGGACTTCCTTATACCTATATAATATTTTTTGTTATGACTGTATCCACTGTAAGTTGGGAAAGTTACATTAAGTATCACTGTAAGTATAGGAAATTCTGAATACCTCTTTGGGTTTTGTAAATATTTTGACAGAATTTAATAGTGAAGGGGGGAATTATTGCAAAGCAAACCAATTGTAAAATATTTAGAAATAAGAGTAAAGTTTTAAAATTGTTACATAAGTTTCTTGATTTGATGAGCTATGTCTCATTTTATAGTCAATTTAGTGCACTTTTATGTTTTCATACATGGAAATGTGCGTGTATGTGTCCATGCATGTATATGTAAAATTGAGGCAGTACTGCACATTAATGACTTCTTCATGACATGTATGACACGAGAGTTTTAACGGGAATCATATTAGAAATACTTTTTGTAAGTAAGTTTTTTAAAACTGTCCTATAAAGTACATCAGAAATGCTTCAATGTGATCTTGGCAATAATGTATAGATTAAAGACACTGATAACTGAGCATGTTCCATTACTCTTTTCAGTCAGCGCCAGGATTGCTTGGATACCAGTCTGCTTTGGTCATTTTACTCAGATTTTATCTATGATAGGGTACAATGTCTAATACAGGTTTTCATTTTTAAATCTAAACACATTGTCAGTGTGTTCTCTACTCCACGTCAGAGAGGGAGAAGTATACATTTTTGAGCATTACATTGAAGAGAAAGGAGTTTTCAGTGAAGAAAACTCAATTTCAGTGAAGAGTTTTCACTCATGATTAGTTTTAGCAACTGGACTGGTATTTTGGAGCTTTGTACACATTGAAAAGGTGCCTGCATTGATCAGCTACTTAATTACCATTGATTCTCAGTGTGAGTACATAATCTCATGGCACAGCCTGAGTAACAATCGTTAACATTTGACTAATCAATTAACTATTTCAGTATTCATGAAGGCAATGGATAAGACTGATTCTCGTTTGAAAGTTAGCACTGCCGAAGAAATACCAGTTTTCTTAATTTGGTAGTAAACATTTAATTTTCTTTAACTGAAATATATGAGACATTTTGATTTTCTATGTCTTGCATATAAATGTATATGGGTCGCTGGGGCGACTGGTGGGAGCACAGGTAGTGTTTTCCTCGATCCCTTTAGTGGCAGGGCAGAACACTGAAGGGAACAGGAAAACTCATCGGATCAACACGTGGCTCAGGGGCTGGTGCCATCGGCAGAATTTTGGCTTCTTTGACCACGGGGAGGTTTACACGGCACCGGGCCTGCTGGCGATGGACGGAGTTCAGCTGTCTCACAGGGGGAAAAGGATTCTCGCGTGTGAGTTGGCCGGGCTCATCGAGAGGGCTTTAAACTAGATTCAAAGGGGGACGGGGATAAAACCAGGCTCTCTAGAGAAGGGCTTAGGGACCGCACGCCATTGTCGGGGGAGAAATCGGCAGCCCAGCTCAAGTGCATCTATACCAATGCACGCAGCATGGGCGGCAAACAGGAGGAGCTGGAAGCCATTGTGCAGCGGGGTAGCTATGACTTAGTCGCCATCACGGAAACATGGTGGGATGAGTCTCACGATTGGAGTGCTGCAATGGATGGCTATAAGCTCTTCAGAAGGGACAGGCGAGGAAGGAGAGGCGGTGGAGTAGCCCTGTATGTTAGGGAGTGCTTCGACTGTCTAGAGCTCAATGATAGTGATGACGAGGTCGAGTGCTTGTGGGTAAGGATGAGGGGGAAGGCCAACAAGGCAGATATCCCGCTGGGAGTCTGTTATAGACCACCTAGCCAGGACGAGGAGGCAGATGAAATATTCTACCAGAGGCTGGCAGAAGTCTCCCAGTCGCTAGCCCTTGTTCTCGTGGGGGACTTCAACTTTCCAGATGTCTGCTGGAAATACCACACGGCAGAGAGGAAACAGTCGAGGAGGTTCCTGGAGTGTGTGGAGGATAACTTCCTGACGCAGCTGGTAAGCGAGCCCACCAGGGGAGGTGCCTCGCTTGACCTGCTGTTCACGAACAGAGAAGGGCTGGTGGGAGATGTGGTGGTCGGAGGCCGGCTTGGGCTTAGCGACCATGAAATGGTAGAATTCTCGATACTTGGTGAACTAAAGAGGGGGGCCAGCAAAACTGCTACCATGGACTTCCGGCGGGCGGACTTTGCCCTGCTCAGGACACTGGTCGAGAGGGTCCCTTGGGAGACAGTCCTGAAGGGCAAAGGGGTCCAGGAAGGCTGGACGTTCTTCAAGAAGGAAGTCTTAAAGGCGCAGGAGCGGGCTGTCCCCATGTGCCGTAAGAAGAACAGGCGGGGAAGGCGACCGGCCTGGCTGAATGGGGAGCTCTGGCTGGGACTCAGGAAAAAAAGGAGAGTTTATCACTTGTGGAAGAAGGGGCAGGCAACTCAGGAAGAGTACAGGGATCGCGTTAGGTCGTGCAGAGAGGAAATTAGAAAGGCAAAAGCCCGGCTAGAACTCAACCTGGCCACTGTTGTGAGAGACAACAAAAAATGCTTTTATAAGTATGTTAATGACAAAAGGAGAGCCAAGGAGAATCTCCATCCTCTATTGGATGTGGGGGGGAACGTTGCCACCAAGGACGAGGAAAAGGCGGAGGTACTCAACGCCTTCTTTGCCTCAGTCTTTAGTAGTCAGAGTGGTTATCCTCAGGGTACTCAGCCCCCTGAGCTGGAAGACAAGGATGACGAGCAGGATAAACCCCCCATAATTCAAGAGGATGAAGTTAATGACCTGCTATGCCACCTGGACGTTCACAAGTCTATGGGGCCGGATGGGATCCACCCGAGGGTTCTGAGGGAGCTGGCGGAGGAGCTTGCCGAGCCACTTTCCATCATTTACCAGCAGTCCTGGTTAACTGGGGAGGTCCCGGACGGCTGGAGGCTCGCCAATGTGACGCCGATCTACAAGAAGGGCCGGAAGGAGGATCCGGGGAACTACAGGCCGGTCAGCCTGACCTCGGTGCCGGGGAAGACCATGGAGCGGTTGGTTTTGAGAGTGCTCACGAGACATGTCCGGGACAACCAGGGGATCAGGCCCAGCCAGCACGGGTTCATGGAAGGCAGGTCCTGCTTGACCAACCTGATCTCCTTCTATGACCAGGTGACCTGCCTAGTGGATGAGGGAAAGGCTGTGGATGTGGTCTACTTGGACTTCAGTAAAGCCTTTGACACTGTCTCCCACAGCATTCTCCTAGAGAAGCTGGCGGCTCACGGCCTAGACAGGAGCACTCTTCGCTGGGTAAAAAACTGGCTGGACGGCCGAGCCCAGAGAGTTGTGGTGAACGGAGTTAAATCCAGTTGGCGGCCGGTCACGAGTGGTGTTCCCCAGGGCTCAGTACTGGCGCCGGTCTTGTTCAATATCTTTATCAACGATCTGGACGAGGGGATCGAGTGCTCCCTCAGTAAGTTTGCAGACGACACCAAGCTGGGCGGGAGTGTTGATCTGCTCGAGGGTAGGAAGGCTCTGCAGAGGGACCTGGACAGGCTGGATCGATGGGCCAAGGCCAATTGTATGAGGTTCAATAAGGCCAAGTGCCGGGTCCTGCACTTGGGTCACAACATCCCCAGGCAACGCTACAGGCTTGGGGAAGAGTGGCTGGAAAGCTGCCCAGAGGAAAAGGACCTGGGGGTGCTGGTTGACAGCCGGCTGAACATGAGCTGGCAGTGTGCCCAGGTGGCCAAGAAGGCCAATGGCATCCTGGCCTGTATCAGAAATAGTGTGGCCAGCAGGAGTAAGGAGGTGATCGTGCCCCTGTACTCAGCACTGGTGAGGCCGCACCTCAAATACTGTGTTCAGTTTTGGGCCCCTCACTACAAGAAGGACATTGAGGTGCTGGAGCGTGTCCAGAGGAGGGCAACGAAGCTGGTGAAGGGCCTGGAGCACAAGCCTTATGAGGAGCGGCTGAGGGAACTGGGGTTGTTTAGCCTGGAGAAGAGGAGGCTGAGGGGAGACCTCATCGCGCTCTACAACTACCTGAAAGGAGGTTGTAGCGAGGTGGGTGTTGGTCTCTTCTGCCAAGTAACTAGCGATAGGACAAGAGGAAATGGCCTCAAGTTGCACCAAGGGAGGTTTAGATTGAACATTAGGAGAAATTTCTTTACTGAAAGAGTGGTCAGGCCTTGGAACAGGCTGCCCAGGGAAGTGGCGGAGTCACCATCCCTGGAGGTATTTAAAAGACGTGTAGATGAGGCCCTTAGGGACATGGTGTAGTGGGCATGGTGTGTTGGGTTGACGGTTGGACATGATGATCTTAGAGGTCTTTTCCAACCTGTATGATTCTATGATTCTATGAAATAATCAAATCCTCAGGGAGACTGTGGCTCAAAGGAAATGTTAAACAGCAGCATGTGCTTACTGGGGTCTTTCCACGTGTGTATAATCTTCATTATTTCACTCTTGTGTTGAAATCTTGCATCAGTTCGGCATTTCTGATGAAGTAAATTTAGGACTCGTAAAAAATACCAGATTGACAGAAATGGAAATTTAGTCTTCCTACTTATCTGCTAAATGCATGACCACAGGCAGACACAGACGAGAACATCAACACGTTTCTTCCAGTGGCGTGGTGGCTCTGGAGGAGCTCTGCAAAGGTCTAGATCACAATTCAGCTCCTTGGCCAACTGCTCCTTGACATGCATTTAGGGCAGATGACAGATGCTGTTCAGGAAGAGCGTTTCTGCAGCTTTGTTGCCTATCTCTGTCTGTATGTCACACATCTGTTTCTGCACTGTGGAACAGGAGAAGAGCCACGGCTGAGGTCTAGCTCGGGATGCTGGGGGGCCTGGTACCACTTTAATGGCGTGAGCTACACCATTGCACAACACTAGCTTTGATAGGAGAGCTCGTGCTGGCCGGCACTAACTGGGGCAAAAGCCTCTTACTCCCGTCTCAATTCACAGGAAAACTTCCCTTTCGTCTGTTAACCTTTCAGGACTGGTGACCTAGAGATGGATATGCCTGCAGTTTGTTACCAGGTTCTTTGTTCATTTAGTTTTTCTTATTAATGAGTTCTGTAATCACGCATTGTGAAAATACTACTACACTTCAATAACATTACCCATCTTGAAAGAGTTGCTGGGAAATAGGATTTCAGTGAATTACTGAAAAATATTTTTCTGTTTAACATAACAATACCTATACTTTGTAGTAAAGTGTAGATACTGGGGAATTATCAGTACATACAATTTTATCAGTGCATACAGCTTGTTTTCCTGAGTATGCTTTAAGCAGCTTTGCATTTCGGAAGTTAAAACTTTAACCGTTGTTTAGATTGCCTTGTATCCCCCAGAGTTACCTTCTTTTTAACCAGTTCATGATTTAATGGAGTGGGATTTTTCAAAAAAACCCTTCACCCAACTAACAAAAGTTCTGTAGAGGAACTGAAGTCAGGGTTTTTTTGAGCAGAATAAAATGTATTCTGTTGTTTTCACTGGTTAACAGTTCTTTAGTTTTCTTGGTAAATACTGCATACAATGTGTTCATCTTCAATTTAATATTTCAGTATGTTAAAGTTTATGATGACATAAACATTTTCTTGTCAGGTGGCCCCTGTGTGACTGAGGTCACTAAAAACAAGGGTCCTGATCTCCTTCACAGTTTTGTAAATCAAGGGAATTCTGTTCAAGTCAGTGGAATTAAAGTTGCATGAGATCACAGTGAAGTCCGGGGATATTACTTGTGATCATTAACCTGAATATAGGCTGCAGAACTGGATCCGTCCGTGCTCAGAAGAGCCATATGCTGCGAGTAATACTCAGAAAGCTCATAGAAGTGATGGATGGATTCTTCAAACTTTAACATGTAATAACTAGCACGTACTTAGGTGTCAGTGGATGTAGCAGAATATAAGCGGGAATGGCAGACATAGCCAGCTGTTCCATATCCATGCTATATTTGGCCCAGTAGATTTATAATGCGTTCTCGTTCACTGGCATGTCTTCATTCAGTTTCATCAAGTACAAGACACATTGTTCCTGCCTTTACTCACTGGCTTCCTCTTCCTCCAGAAATGAAGAACTTCTGCAGGTGCAGAAATCCTTTCAAAGGTGATCTTATAGCAAAGAAATAGGTTGTGAGAGTTTATGTCCAAGAAAGTCCAAGTATTTGCAGTGTTTTGCCCATCACAGTTTCTAATGCTAAACTAATTGATTTAAATAGTAGTGGAAGTTTTGAAACATAACATCTACCCACACATAGATATGTTGACCCTTAAATAAGGTTCTTTTCTAAGTCATTAAATAGTAATTTAGTACAAATTGAAGCTTTTTTGTACGATGAAAGATACGACGAAGTAACCAGCCTCGGAAAAACACACCAGCAAAAATATAGTTGTTTTTTTTCCCAAGAATAGTAAACCTCATCTCGAACCACATTATGTTATAATTCAAAGACGAGGTTCCCAGGGATGTTGGAAAAATGTTCATTACTTTTCTTTTTGTTCTTCCTGTAGTGGATTTATCAAGGAAGCTTTTTAAACAAAAAAATTTTAGGTCTCCATTTTACATTTCTGAAACTTTATGGATGAAAGTACTTCTTAAGCATGATCTTGTACATTTATTACTTTTTAACTGATTAGCAAAAATGACTGGAATACTTCTATCAGGCTGTATTTCTGAAAAATAGCTCCGATAAATTTCTACAGTAGGATTGCTAGTTAACATACCACACTAGAGAAAACATGATTTTGAATTTGCTTTAGACCTTAACCTGTTGGCAGTTCCTGAACTGGGCAAGAAAGAAGTGTCATCTGTCAGATATTTGTGTTCTTCATTCAAAGTATTGCTGCAAGCACGCACATTTATTTTCTCCATGCTGTCAAGCTGTGATTTCTTTTTGCAATGACACTTTTATCTGTTTATTTTGGAATGCTCAGACTTGAAGTGACTTCAAAATTCTCAGTTTTACATTTTAAAATAATTTCTGTATCAGTGTAGCTGTAGATGCGAAGTGTTTTTCTTCTTCAGATTATAAATCTGAATCTCCAGTAATGCTTTCTAAGCATTATTTCTGTTGTCCAGCTACACAATATGTGTAAATATGAAGTAAAAAAAAGGTGTTATTTAGAGTGATTCACCCACTGTAAATAGAAATGAGAGTATGGTGAAAAAGAACGTAGAGCAGTGCCTTTTACTTCTCTTCATGTAATGAGAGTGCACTTTGATGAGGAGTGGGACATGGAGATGGATGCAAAAGTGCTGCAAATCGCTCTAACCACGGGCTGTTCAGGTCTCATTCCCAGGGATCTGACAACAGTTCTCTTGCCGGCTTCTTCACTAGATCAGGTCACTTCTGTGCATCAGGCTGGCAAATCCAGGACCGGGGAGCATGTCCCAGGATCGCAACAGGGCAGCTTCTTCAACCCCCAAGGCTACGTTACCTGCCAGTGGAAGCTAGGCCTTGTAGACCCCCTTCCCATCCCTCTGGGGGATGGAGTATATGTTATTTTCAGTCTGCTTTTATAATTCTGCTCCTGGAGATAGAGTCATTTTTTTCTGATTGAACAACTCTCTTCTGTAATTCCGAAAGGAAACTGCAGGCTCAAAATAATAGAATTCGGTAGCTACTTACCCTTCATGTTGTTCTTTGAGCTTTTGCCTTGTATTTCAGAGATGGCACACATTTCTTTCAGAGGTTTTCAAACTGAGGCAGTGTCTAAATGGAGACTTAGCCACACTTCGCATGGGTAGATTGATGAAATATTGGTTAGTCTCCATTTACGGGGAAGAAGCAGTGGGCTTATAAATATTTAGTTAAGGAAATTGTCTATGTTTTTCTTTCCCAAAAGGGAATGTTCTCACTTGTGGTCCAGGTCCCCTCCAATGTGGTGACAGCAATATCAGTGTAATTGAGGGAAGGAAAGGAGGTGGTATAAGGAGTCCTCTGAAACTTTTGACAGGAATGTATGTTGTCCTGCTGCTCATCTGGATGCTCTGACTTGCCCTTCGTCCATGGCATTAGCAGAGTCCAAAGCTGCCCTTTGTGGCCAAAGTGGAACACTGAGTGAGGATGTAGTAGCCAGGTAACACATGCAACTGCCAGATGTGTGGCTGCCACCTTTGCCAAATGTGTGTGATTGGCATAAGCTACTTACATTTTCAAATCTGTTCATTATTGACAGTTCTGGCAGTGTTGATGGCTGCAGTCCATCTTTTTTTGATGAGAGTTATGTAAAAATAATGGATTTTTGCTTTCTGTAGCTTAAGACTCTGCCATGGTATTTTTAATACATTCAACTCACTTTTTTAATAACCCCTTTGAAATTCGCACTGAAATAATTAAATCTGTTTTATTTTCCCAACGTGCTACTTATGTATTTCCTTACGGTATAAAGAATTCTTTGCTAATGCTGCGCTGTGAGGAACTGAGTCATAGAAAATAGAAAAAAATGGAAAATTCTCCCCTCTTGGCAGAGGGAGCGTTTATTTACAAAATTTATGTGGACTCAGGAAACAGAAGAGGAAGAAGTATAATATAGTCCCAAAACAAAGTAGTGTTGTATAAACTCTATGACTTACTCACACAGGTGTCATAGATCTCAAAACAAGTTTGGGATCCCAAAACAAGAGTGCTTTTAAAATTTAAAACTGCTCTGAAAATTAATTAAAATAAGATATATTTATTCCTGTTTTAAATTTTGTTCTAGTGTTGCAGTGGGTGTTTTGCTGTTGTTTGTTTATGGGGTATTTATTATTCCATTTTAAATGTATTAGTACACATGTAAGCAGCAGCACATACTTGAAAATAGAAATCTGTTTAAAATTAAGTCAAACATGCTCTGCTTTTAACTGGCTCTCCACTTTAGTTATAGACGTTTTATTAGGAGTCCAAAATAAATGCAAACCTCATTCTGCACATCCAGTTATATTATTCCTTGAGAGGTCTCAGCTAATAAGTGAAAGTGGAGTCAGGTCAGTTGTAGGAACTGGGTGGTATAAAGCCCATCCTATTACTGAACAAGTTCCAGATGGAGCTCGTGGAACAGCCATTAAGTCTGGAACTGGAGATGCAATAGCCACCATAATAAACGATTTAAAAATTATCTGGATAATAAATCTGATAAATGGGCATATATACTCAAAGGATACTAAGGTTTCTTCCTGAGTTATCTCAGTCAGTTATTCAGTCTTTCAGCTGAATGCATTCATCTTAGCTATATCATTCAAGGGTGCAACTCATTGATCTGCTTTTATGATTTCTTTACAAAGTGAGAATTTTCTCATTATTCCCTCTGAAAAATAGATCTACAAGGATGAAGTTTCATGGACCCAGCAAGATTCCTAAGTGTCCAGTGCTAGCAATAAATCTCACCCAAGCATAGACTCACCCCATGGACTATCTGATTAAACACTACAGTCTTCATTCTTCACAGCAGTGGCTGCCTGTCACCTCCTTTTTCTGAATACCTCTATAGATAGGGATGAGTTGTGCCAGATGAAGCATGAAGGCAGAAAACAGCCAACTGAATGACACAAGACACACTTGGATGTCAACTATCAGCAGCACAAGAAACTCTTTTATGAGTCTGTTACATCTTTGATGTAACCCAGAGATCTTTCACTCTTTACAAGAGAAGTCACAGAATAGTCAGTGACAATATATCTTAAACAGATTCATAAAGGATAATGCCAAAAAGAGCACTGCAGTCATCTTAGCTGACATCCATTCATAGATGCAGTGCAGTAACTTCTAATTATTAAATGAGACAATTTAGGAAACTAGATGTCTGCATAGTCCAGAGAAACCCGTATGTGAATAACAACTCTCAGTAAGCACGAACTAACCGTGTACTAACCGTGATGTTTTGTCCCTGACCATAGACCCTAGCAAAGCGTATTATGAAGGGCTTTAGCCCTACCTCTCGGTGTTTTGCTCAATTTCAGAGACTGAAGCTCCGCAAGCTTGCAGGAATGATCATGCTGGCCCTGTGAGGGAGACTCAAATCCCTCACGTATGTCCATATCATTACTGCCTAAAGTTCCCAACATCTCTTGTAAGGTGGGGGGAAATCTAGGAAAACCCTCTGGGCAAGCAAAAATAGCACAAATAGGATGTTACTCAAAAGGATACTTTTGGATAACATTCCAAAACTTAATAGTCTTCCCATCTGCAGTACTCTAGGCTGCATCCAGGATAATTTTTTTTGGTAAAATGTGACACTTTAGAACTCTTTTAGCACTGGACTAGCTCTGGTTAGGCAATGGGAAAGGCAACAGCTGTACAAAGTGGGGACTTCTTCATATTCGTGTTAAAGAGTTGATAGTCATCCTACTTACAGATCTTTCGGCTCAGAAATAACTGAGAGCAATATATTATTTATTGGCTGTCTACCACATATGGTTAGTGAGGCGACAAACTGACTCTGCTACATCCTTTCAGACAGATCTAAAATCATGAGTTATAAGAGTTATAATTCTACTACACGAGTATTTTTGATTCTTTACCCTTTAACAGTGAAGGAAACAAAATGCAGTGGTCCAGTATATCCAATAATGTGTGGATAATGTGACCTGCAAGAGTCTCTTACCCTGTTGGATCAGATATCCTTCTTAAGAGGGTATTATTCATATTATTAAAAGGACAACATCAGAATTTGCTGAGTTTAAGCAAATAGAAGTCCTTAAAGAAATAGAAACTGATTTGAAAAGAAGCTTGCCAAAGTTCAGCCACATAAAGGCAGTGGTGGATGAAAAGATAATTTTGAAGAACCTGAATAATTCTTGATTACTGGGAACTGGGTCACAAGCTGGAGGGCTGCCTTACTTTGTCTATAAAGGTAAATGCCTTGAAGTACTGAGATCCACACGTCGAATTGGAGCAAATGGCGATATGGAGTACTCAAAACTTGCTAAAATTAACCCCAAAGTGCACAATGGAGAATGGAAATCTATGTCCCACGATTTTTTGCAAATAAACAAAGATCCTTCCTATGCTCAGACGTAGCGTTTACTTAGGTTTAGCGAATTTTCACATTCAGGTCAAGATTGGATTCCA
Source organism: Calonectris borealis (assembly GCF_964195595.1). Lineage (NCBI taxonomy): Eukaryota > Metazoa > Chordata > Aves > Procellariiformes > Procellariidae > Calonectris > Calonectris borealis. The sequence continues at coordinate 42,490,322 of NC_134313.1, forward strand.
CATGCTTCCAGATTTCTACCTTTACTTGTCCATGAGTTCATGCAGAATCTGTATCACTTCTGTCAACAGCAGATCTTGTCTTTAAGACCTTTGTGGCCTTTTTAAAAAAAGATAGAAAGAAGCAAATGTAGCAGAGAAATGTCTGTGCTGTAGTATAGTTTCCACGTAGTGAAAGTCCGAGTATAGCCATATGAAAGTTGCTTAAAATATCTTTGTTTCTCTGTATCCATATCAAAATTATCTGGGTTAAGCCCAGCCCCCAGGAATGGCTATGGTTCAATTTACATACACCACAAGTTTGTTCTGGCTCAAATGGGCCTCTAGAGGTGGCTCTACTAGACAAAGATTGCTAGAAAGCTGATCATTCTTCCTTTGCTCCCTTTGGCTTGTAGTCATCTCCTCCCAGATGTTCCCTCGAGACTTCAATGGGCACAAAACCCACAGCAACAACAGAATGCCCATGGTTTTTTTTGAGCAGTTTTCATCAATGCTGCTATAATTTATGTAGGCTCAGTGATCAGTCCTGAGGTTTTAATCCATTTCTGAAGTAAACATGGCTTTTAAGATCAGGTTGTCTCTTTGCCTGATTGACAGTCTTTTTCAGTAAGACTTAGCCTGTCTCAAATACAATGACGTTTCAGAATCATTAAGTTACAACAAAGTTTTGTAAACGTACACACAGCATTTGAGAAGAGATTTGTTAGTAGTCCCACAACTACTAACAAATGTGCTCATGAGGGTGCAAACATGTTATTAAGTTCATGAGAATCCACGCAGAGCTGAGCTGCAAGAAATTGTTTCAGAAGTTCAGAATTGCTGTGACTTAATTTTTGGGTTTCGTACCATGTTCTTCTATAGTAAATTGTTGACATTTAACAGAGTGATGACATTTCCTTTTTTGTAGTCACATATTCAGGAGAGTATATTTATACAAGAAAAAGCAAAATACCGAATCTTTAAGAGGCTGTGTACACTAATATTTTTGACTTTAAAAAACCGCAAGTTTTATGGCTCAGTCGATACTTAATCATGAACTTTTAAAATTTACAGGGGAGTGAAAATGAAGCAAGTGGTCTGATCTTCTGTGTTTCACTGCTGTTTTTTCACACTAAGGGCTTTTCTTTCATGATGAAGTCAGGATCTGATATCTCAGTCACATGGGTTTTGACTACAGGTTACCTAGGAACAGTAGAGCAATTCTAAACATAAGAAAGATGAACTTCGACCTTCTTTGTAGCAGATGGAACATTTTGTGAGCAACTGGTCATGTGTAAATGTTAACTTGTTTGCCTTTCTTAGTAACCAACAAATGAACAACATATGCCTTTATTTTTCATTTTGCAAAGAGCACAGTTCTTTTTTTTTTTTGGGGGGGGCGTGTTTTGAAGACTGTGTCTTCAAGTACTGTGCATGAAATACTATGTTCATTAGAACAGAGTAAAATCTGTCTGTGTTGCCTCTGTATCAACTGCACAGCATGTTTGGAAAATTAACATTAACAAACATTACTTATATCTGAGCTTGTCAACATTTAATTAAGAGGGCCCTCTACATTTTAGGAAGACACTGTTTGCATATATGTAATAAAAGATTCAAATTTAAATGCTGTACAATTAGTTTCCATGAAAAAAAATGACTTTTGCAGACCCCTACAATAGACAGTTTAAAGAAATAACTATTCTGTGTTTAAATTGTGCTCCTTAGTATTTTAAACAGATGGCAATGGCTTTCCTCTTGATTATAACTTTGAGGCATGCTTTACTAAATGGAATCAGCAGGGTTCATTAAGGTCCCATTTGATGTATCAGTATTATAAAAATACCATGTTAATTATCCTCAAACGTTGCAAGTTACCTCCATTTTCCTGCAATCAGAAGATGAGAGAAACCCTGTGAAGCAAATTAGTCCTAATTGAAAGAGGACTGATTAATATTTAAATAAGGCATTGTGTGAGGGATTCTGCCATGAGAAAAATAGGCTGAACATCTGAATTAATTGCATAGCAGGTTAAATTAAATTTCATATAATGGGTTAGAAGATGAGTTGGCACAGTGCTTTAGCAGGGAGCACAATGGCTGAAATACCAGTCTTTTCTTTCACTCTTGGCTGGATTCCACTGAGGTCCTTGTAGCCCTTACCTCTTTGTTGTCTTTCTTTCAATACAAACAAAGGTACTAACAGAAAATTGCAACCACATTTTAAAAAATGTTAATCCTTTTTGGGAGACAGCACCTGTCTACATTTTCTCCATTTCTCTTCCACCTTGGCTGCAAAACTGGGAAACATTAGTATCTTTTTCCTTGCCAGGTTTAATGAGGATTGATGTCATAAAATGCTAATGGCTGGAATATAGTTAGAACTGCGCTATTAGTGGGTTATCACTGTCTGACATTTTCACTGCACAGGAGCATACATGTGGAGCCTGTTTAAAGTGATTGGGTTACTTAAGGGTCCCTGTTAGGGATATTTAATCCAACATAAATTACTTATGCACTTTGTTAGTGTTCAAAGGAAGAGTGTCACGTTGTACATGTTGGCAGTTTTCCAGTCAAGAGCTGTTAATTACTGTACAGCTAGTGAATACATTTTGTAGCAATGGAAGCCAAAGGGGGAAAAAACTATATCTGTATTCCATCTAACTAAAAATGAATAGATGGGAGTGCAGGGGAAAAAGTAGACTGAAGTCATTTTCACCCTTAGGAGTTACAATGCCATTTGTTTTCATTTTGAAAATAAAAACAAATGACAGTATGATTCCCTGAGGGGGAAGTACTTTAGCTATAAAGAATCCCTGCCAAAAACAAGCTATTATCTATTTGTATGCTGATAAGAAAAAAGCATGTTCTCCAAAGCTCTAATTCATCTACATCTCAGCAGAGTTCAAGGTTCACTAAGATACACTTTGCTTATCATATTAAATGCACGTGATAACCAGGAAAATGGCCGATAACTATAGTACTCATTTCTTTTTGACATGCAGTTTAGTATAGTCAAATTACTTTATATTGCCACTCTTATATTAACAAATACTGTTCTTGCCAAGGCTTGTGGGGTTTTAGTGGTGGAGAGGCCCAGTAAATAACAAGTATCTTTTGATACTATCCCGTGGTTCAACTTTGGGTACTAGCCATAAGAAATAACTTTGAGGAGCTAAACACATTTTTGGTATGGAAGCTCATGGATCATGTAACTGTGCTAGGGGAAAAATGCATAGTTCTGTTAGCAAAGTTACTGTATGGTCGACAAATAAAGAGCCTGTTATACCCTTGATCTCTACAAAATGGAAATAAGGTTTGAATATGGCCTAAAGTGGTATCTTTATTTCATTTTATTATCTAACTGCAGTGCTACTTATGAAGTTGTCCATATGAAGTTCATAACGAAGATAACTCCATTTTCTGTCTATATTATTGGAATTGCTAAAGGCACAATATATGCATGATTGTAGTTATGTAAACACTCCATTTCTCAAATGCATCATTTATGACGCTACAGGGGAAAAGTGGAATATCTTGCCTTTACATAATAATCCATCCTACCAAACTTTTTTTTTGGAGCTAAACAAAAAAGTTTTCTTTTAAAGTGTTCTGCTAACACTGTCATTACAGCCATTATGCATTTGACTAAAATTCTCTTTCCTCCTTGGACATCATCAGACTTTGAGTGTGTGATCTCTGTATATGTACTGAAACTCCCAACTGTTCTTGGGTCTCACTGTTTCCTGGTGAGAGCTGATCCTCAGGATGGAGAGGTAGATTTGGAGACGGAAGTGTGTTTTGCGTTTGAGAAAATGGTCAAAGCTATGTATTATTTTTCAGATGAGGACTCTAGATGGCTTGGTTTTGTTTGTGTTTGATGCAAATTGTTATCATCAAAGTCCTAGATATATATAAATAAGCACACATGCATTATATGTGCAGCTGGGTTGTGTAATCAATGGTTCTGACTAGTGTCCTTTGCTCTCCCTCAACTCTTTTGTTAATTGGCAACACCAGCTCCTTGTAGTTGGTCTTCATATATACTGTAGATCTTCAGGTCAGGGACTTTCTTCAGTGTTTGCTCCACACCTTGGATAACGGAATTGATTTGGTTTACTGGTAGGGGTTACTAGAGTAAAACTGCTCAATAATATGTTTTGTGCAATGCTTATGCCCATAGTCACGCAGAGAGTTAAGTAACTAAATTTTCCGTGAAGAATCCCTGAATTGCCACCCAGCCAGTTTGCATCTTTAGCATCTGAAAATACCAACACAGGGAGATGCTCAGTTCTTGTACTGCTTGTAGCTATTTCAGTGAAAAACTAAAATTCATCATACTTAAGGCTGTTCGGGGTTTACAAACTAGGCATATTTTATCCGTTAATCCCTTTTTAGGCAGAACAAACATACGCTTCCTGAGCAGGGGCCAGAGCCCAAGACTCCTTCCTGGTTAAGGGCTGTAATCATTAGGAAAGGGAACCTAAACATTTGCGTTCATGATGGTAATTGTGGGTGTCATATCCCATTTCCTTTTGTACATCATGACTTCTGCTTTGGAAAGCTCTACTGTAGGGTGTGATACAAAAAGCTGGTATAGCCACACCATTACCTTAAATGTAGTCAGAAGGAAAAGTTGGATGCCCGTCCATGGGTAGGACTTCAAAAGAGATTAATTTTGATTTAATCTCTCAAAATGTTGTTTTTTCTGAATTTCATTCTTGGGTTCCTGACTTTCATCATTTATGGGACTGAATAGGCTAACTCAGATTTTGGGGTTTCACTTTGGGACCTGTATACTCATCTTTTTCAATACTGTTACATTTCCTAAGCATAAATGTGGGAACATTAAAGCCTAGAATAGGTGCATTTAAAAATGAATAATTAGATGATTTATTTATATTAAAAGCAGACTTTTTTGTTATATAGTTCTAATTTCCTTATTAAAAAATCAATCTTTGTAAACAATATACAATAATCTAATGAAATAAATATGACAATGTTTGATATCTCTTCTAATTAAAGAAATCATATGAATATGAATCACTGTTCCAAATCACTGATACAGATTATTTGCCTGGCTGTGAAAATTGAATGATGTTTTATATTTGTAGTTAGTTAATTTGATTATCAAAATATTTCCCCAAAGAAAGAATTGGAACATTAGTATTGTTTCTTTAAATACAAAATTAATAGTCATTGTTACTATCTCAAAACCAAATACTTATTTTACAGTGTTTATTGATATATTTCACAAATCAATGGTTACATAGAAGCAAATTATCTACTTTGGTTTCATTAATTCTTTCAAATGATCTTTTACTTCAGGTGAAGATATTTGGTATAGTGAAATACATTAATTGAGTAGCAGTTTTTCATTAAAGCCTGGCTTGCCAACAAATGTTTTTACTTTTACTTCCTGTGCCTAATAATTTTCAGTTTAAGGAAATGTGTTAAGCTGGGCTTCATATTTCTGTTTTGGTTTTCCAGGGCCTCTCTCTTCTGTATATTTTCATGTGGCTCTCAGGGCTGCCTCTGGCAAGGGGGAAGCACTAGGCATGGCGGTAGCCAGGTCGCATTTGGACCTTGGATGTGAATGAGCTGTTTGAAAGTAGGCAAGACCCAGCTGAACCTGAAAGGATGAAGGGTCTTGCAAGTTTCTTTCCCTAGTCTACCGTCCATGCAACAGGTACATAAATTACACAGAACCTGCAACATGTAGGAAAGCCTTTCGTATTTAGGCTATTTATGTTCTTACAGAACGTGATCGCAAAAACGAACTCCTTCTAGAGTTCAAATGACAAGACAGGATATTTTTAATCATTGGTTCTATGTAAATGGCTAGTATAGTAAGCTTGTATCTCCTGTCAAATACAGATGGTCATTAATGACTGTATGCTAATAGAGAAATAAGGAATGGCAGCTTAGTAGTGTTTTTTCCTATTACAAAAGTTGTGCTTGGCTTAATCCAGGAAAAAAGTGAAATGGTGAAAAGTGTTAAGCAGAGGGACTGTTCATTGAAGCTACACATGAATTATCAGATAAGCTATTCTCCTTTATGAAACTTAAGAAACTCTGGGTGTATTCAGAGATGAAGCCCTAGACATCTGGGCAATAAGGTATTAACAGAAAATAAAGAGACACCTGAAGTCTCTCATTGTTAGGCGTGAACTGAGTAGGCATTTTCACATTTGGATCTCTGTTCTGAAATCTGTGCAAGTACCATTTGAGTCCTGAGGTTCCAGCTCTCAGAGCAGTTTTCTCATTTTTTTTTAAGCAGCAGAGTGGAGACCTAGCATGGAAAGTCTTAAGAGGAAAGAGCATACAGTATCAAAGATGAGGGTGAGGGTCTACGTGTGTGTTTCAGTATCTGGAAATTAATAAAACATCACATGTCTCAAAAGGCATCTTTAGACAGAAGCGGAGCTTTTACCAGGAGCAGGTAGACTAAGTTTGTGTAGAATTAAGCAATGCTTTTTTAATTACCCCAAAATTTAGAGTGGTGTTTCAAGTTTAAATAAAGCGAAAACTTGAAGCAAAGGTTTTCCACTGGACTTAAATGAACTGCATGATCCTTAATGTATATTTCCGGCCAACAAAATAAACCCATGGGGTTTTGCCGTAAGTTTAAACCAGGGTTGTGTAGCACAGTCCTTAACCATGATCAAGCTATTTATCCTCAAGATCTCATTTCTCACTACCTTTTTCCTGCCATATAGAATTGCAAGGAAAGTACAGTTGACAATTGCATCATTAAAATATTATCTAGGGTTGATTTAAGGATAACACATCGTTTGGACAATGCCATGTAAATGTCTCATATTTCAAGAATACATATGGGAAAATTTTTTTGCTAAGCATGCTTGAATCTCCTGATGCCATTCTAATTTTTTCATGGATGATAACACATCAGATTATAAAAAAAGTTTTGATATCTGCATTTTTAATGCCAGAAAACATGAAATCATCTAAATACGTATGTTACACCAGTCTTAAAGAGTATTTACACTGTTGTGATTAGTGTATTTTAGAAGTGTTACTATGCAGTTTAAAATAAATTAACAATCTGCTCAAAACCTTTTGGTATGTAGATCAAATGCTCCAATCTGTCATTCATATTGTATATATACACATATATACACACATTTATTTACATATAGGCTTACATACCTTCAGCAACTTTTTTTTTTCAGAATTTGAGCTATAATTTGTCAAACAATATTTCTATGTTTTTTTATTGCATAGTATCCTTTTATAGCATTTTAATACTAGCACTTTCTTTTCAAACTTCTGCTTTGAAGGCACTTCCACCAAATGTGTGAATCTCTCTATCTGCAGGATGTCCATGTTTGTTTCTGAGAGGCTCCAAATTGGTAGCAATCAACTTGAAAGTGTGCAGTAGCTGTCAAATCTCAGAACAGGCTGTGGATGATCTTATGACTGATTTAGCACGTACTGGGAGCCAAAGTAATACAAAATAATTGGCTGTTTTCCCCTTCTGTGTTTGATGGCTAGGAACCTGATCCTCAAAGACGGCGTCTCAACTGGGGGAATCCGTAAACACTTCCAAACTCCTAGAACTGCATGTGTGCTGGGGCTGGTCCCAGAACCAGATCAGGTTGGGGAGCTCACCCTTTTGACTCACGCTGCGGTCGCACAGGAAGGAGTCAGTGCAGACTCCGGCCAAGTCCCTGGTCTGAAGAGTTTGGTAATCAAGACCACGGTGTAGGCTGGGGGGAACGTCTGGGTGTCAGTTGCTGATTCTTGACCTGACCTAGCTTGCCCTAAAAACTCTGTGGGGTGCATGAGGTCTCTGGGATTAAGATTCAGCCCTTGACTCTGCCACGCAACCACCATGGTTTTCCCCACCCTGGTTCAGCAAGCAAGGGAGAGAAAGGGTAGGCACAGGGAGCACTGGGCTGCCCCAGACAAGACCCGTGGTTGCTCATCTGGCAGGAGAGACGGCTCTGGGCACGTTGCTGCTTGTTGTCTGAAGGAAGAGAAACTGAGCTGGAACCTGTCATCTTAGTTAGCTCCAGCTAGGCTGTACGGCATGTGGCAATCCTCCAGCCTAATTCTGGAGTAGCTCTGCTAAAATCAGTGAAGTTACAGGTGGAGGTTCAGGCTTCACCTACACTTTCTGTGATGAGTGGCTTGTGTCTTTATTGTATTTGCTCTTTCAAACACAACGTTAAATGACAAAATGAAACTAGACAGATCATAGACAAATCAGGAAAACCTTAAGAGGATAACGGTCACTGCACTAACTTTTGCCTGCTGTGTTAGTCTTGGGTGATGGCTTATGAGCTGTGATAGTTTTCTGAAGGGTTTTACTACAAGAAGACTTATGTGTGAAAAGATATTGTACAGTTCTGCAAAGATATTGCTCATGAAGGTGTGTTAGAATACCTCAAGTTTTTACCCGATCAAAAATTATCTGTTATATGTCCCAGTCTCTGCTGGGACAAAGTAATCATTTACAGCAATTTATTTTGGCTGGTGATGCTTCTGAGGGTCTCCTATCTTAAGAGGCCTACGGTTTGGATGTGCAGGAGATGGCCTAACTGAAACTTAGTAAACTGTGTATGATTAATTGTGTGCCAATGACTTTAGAGCACACTGTTTTAGGCCTACACCCTGCAAAGTGCAGGGCATCTGATGGAAGATAGGAAAGGGTAGAAATGGCCAAGGACCAAGCAGACCATCCTTGCTGGTGCTTCCAGAGATGGACAGTGCAGCCTACAGGGTGAGTAGTTGTGTCTGGAGAGGGAGCGTGGTACGGCAACCAGGTGTGGGTTCATTTCGTGCTCCCGTGGAGGATTCGCCATCGCTTTAAAATCCCGTTCCCTGGCAGATGGTCATCCCCCATCAGGTTTGAACAGAACCTCCCTGTCTAGAGTAAGCTAAGCCCATAACAACATGTAAATATTTGCCTTGTTGTTAGTGCATATCTGGAGTCTGGACTGTCTTCCAAATAATAGAAACGAATCCCTAATTTTTGATGAAGGAGCAGAGCAGAAATTCTGCTACCCTTATGCAGCACAGAGAAATGTCTAAAACATTCAGCAAAGCATTTTCTTTGTTAAATTAAAGTGCACAATGTTGACCCTTTGTAAGAACACTGTTATGCATTTTTAATAGGAGTATTGTGAGCAGTTGAGAAGCTGCATAATGAATGTCAAGCATTTCACTATGTGTTTGTTCTGGTTTGTGCCCTCACAGTCAAAAGAGGGGAATAATATACCTTGAAAATAATGTTAGTAAGTAGTAAGAAACTTCAGAATGCATGAAGTCACCATCTTTAGAGCAAATACATACTATATTCTAATTACAACATGTAATAATCAGCATTTAATTTCTGCTAAAGGGCTCTGAATGTACCATAGAATTTTATAGTGAAAACTTGTTCCGATCACTAACATAAATTTAAAGACATCTGCAGAGAACATTAAGATTTGCAATATCACCATAAATAAAGAAAAGTTAATTTTAAGATGTCATGTATCTAGGTTAAATATAATGTTCATTTCCTATTCAGCATTTTCGTATTATCTCCAAATAAGTAACTTATGCTAATTTCTCTTTGGCATTTCACAATAAATAGCAAAAACACCTCTCCCCCTCCCTTTCCCCTGCCAAGGTGTAGTGTGACTCAGTTACCTCATTTCTTCCCTGCAGGGAGGGGCAGTTTATGTATACCTTGGATGGATGTATACCTTCCTTGGAACGCTGCTGCGCAGCCAGAGCAGGGTAGAGGAGCCACAATACAAATGACAACCTGGCCAGCAGGTACATAAGGACGAGAGAAGTGGTTATGGTTCTGGTAGCTCACAGGAAGTACAGTAGTTCCTGGAACAGGGGGATATGATCTAGAACACTAGTCCCGCTCATAATGATCTTAAAAAACCTCTCTTTTTTAGTATAAAGTAACAGTTCTTAATCTCTAGACAACAGTAAGTGTTATTATTGAAAATTACAATACATAGAGTTGAAATTATTTTGAAAAGTAAAGTACTTTCCATATTTAAAAAAACCCAAAAGTCTAATGGTTAAAAATATTAAAGCAAGCAGGGCTGGAATTTGAAACTGGCATTTGGCATAGATAGACACCTCCTTAAGGAGTTGCAGCTTTACTTACTGTGCAGAGAAACAATTAAAAAATATCTCTGGGATGTTTTTTATCTCAGAATTAGGAGGGCGTAACGAAGCCCTTTCCTTTGCAAACTTATGTTGCAATGAAAATTTCTTTATTCCCACTATGACAAGAATGTGACTTACTTCCTTTCCCCCTGGGAATAGTAAAGGGAATGGCAGCTGTCCTGAAAATATTTCTTGGTCAGCTTTTATGTGTGAGATTGTTAGTATTTCCTCCCAAGTGGGGGGAAAAGACAGGAATGGATAGCACTGTGCATAAAATGTGGAAGATGTAAATCAAAGATTGTAGTGTTTCTGAAGTGTTTGTACAATTGCATTATGCTGTGAAGCATTCTATATAATTTAGCCTTTCCCTCACAACAGTAATTGCTCTCCCTGTCTGTAGGGAAGATATTTCTATTATAATGCCATCCAGGAATCTGAGTTCTGTAAACTGGGAGTTGCTTTCAATAGCTTTCAGTAGCAACCCACAGTGGGCAGTGAGGTTAGAAACATGACTTGCCTTTATCCCGTTCACTTTAGTAAAACACATTTTACGGATTTCCTTGTGTGGGTGAAGAAGGCTCATCATAGGTTAACGTCAAAGCATTGTTGAGGTTGTTTGATTAAAGGAAAATCACGAAGCTAATTTTAGCACATATAGGGGGAGACAGGAAAGGGGAAATAACTGGTTTATTTTAGGGTTGCATAGTATCTTGTTTTTCCTGGAAGAAAGGAAGGATGAGGAAGGTGGCTTCCTGTCCTTTAGACCAAAAGCTCAGTGCATATTTTGCAGCATGTGCAAGCAGCTTGTACAAAGCTTCTACACCCCCTCCGTGTTCAAGTTAAAGGGAGGGGCAAGAAGAGGCTGAGATCTTGGCTCTGTCTTCCAGAGAAGTGGTTGCTGTCTGTACCCAGAACAGTTACGTCTTACTGGGGCTACTCATAGAAACACAGAATCACAGAACGGTTTGGTTTGGAAGGGACCTTTAAAGGTCACCTAGTCCAACCCCCCTGCAATGAGCAGGGTCATCTTCAACTAGATCAGGTTGCTCAGAGCCCCGTCCAACCTGGCCTTGAACGCTACTAGGGATGGGGCATCCACAACTTCTCTGGGCAACCTGTTCCAGTGTCTCACCACCCGCATCATAAAAAATTTCTTCCTTATATCCTTATATATAAGTCTACACTCTTTCATTTTAAAGCTGTTGCCCCTTCTCCTGTCACTACAGGCCCTGGTAAAAAGGCTTTCTCCATCTCTCTTATAAGCCCCCTTTATCTATTGAAAGGTCACAAAAAGGTCTCCCTAGGGCCTTCTCTTCTCCAGTCTGAACAACCCAATGCTCTCAGCCCATCCCGGGGGCAGAGGGAAGAGGGTGGTGGAGCCACATTCTGCTTTCCAGTCTGCTCCAAGGAAGCACAGCGGCATGGTGCTCCTTGCTTTGGCTTGTGAAAAAGTCCCTCTGTACCATTAAGTTTTGTAGTCGAGGCCAAATAAATTATAAAGAAAATGCAAAAGAGAATGCTGCTGCAGGATTGCCAACTTGGACATATTGTTCTGCCTACTGTAGCTAGGCAGATCATCTGATCTGTTGCTTTCATTATGATATCTGAATATATGTGTTTTCTCTTCATCTGATTAAATTTTGCAAACTATATTCATGTGTATTTTAAATCTGTACTGGATATATTATGGGCAACATACAGAATAGTTAAATGGTGAGATTCTTCTGATTTTAAGTGAGTACTCTTCAAGTAGATTTACATCGACTTTGCAATGTTACACAGATTTACTAAAAAATGCCAATTATACATGCAGATAAATGAAAAAGTATTTGCTTGTCAGGAATGTGAGTTTTGATTTTAATTTTGTCCCACACATTCCTAAGATTTAGTACCACAAAAGAAATTTTGACTGTTTTTTGGTCAGTAATCATTTTTGTGTTGTCTTATACTTTTGACAGTGGTTTGTATGCACTAAGTAAAAGGTAGGATGAATGGCCTATTTCTGTCTGTTTTCATTACTGTGCTCTTTCTGTGTGCTCCATCTTATTCTCCGTATATGCCTACTGGGACATTAAAGATTCTGTAATTATTTCAATAAGATCAGGGTTATAGATTTTTTGTTCCACTTAGTTGTTTGCTAATAAACCTGCCTCTGTGCTGAAGGCTAACAAATTTCTTATTTAATACTGTACTTTTTTTACATGATATATTAGAGAACATTTTAAAAGGTCAAGACTGTGTTTTCCCTTGCTGTTATAACAGTCTCAAGGTAGCTCCTTAACTGAAAACTCCAAAGTCATCATCATCCTTTTGAAAACATAAATATTAAAGCTGTTTTGTTTCTTATTTCAGAATTTAAAGGAAATTGGAACAGTTTGAGATATTGCAGTGCTTAAAGTCTAGAATGGTTTTAGCTCTAGTAGGAAGTATGTTTGTGATCTCACAAATAAGAATATGCTAAAGGAGCAACATAAACTGGATAAACTGGAGCAATGCGATAAAACGTTCTTCACATACGTGCACAGGGTTTTCCCTAATACCAAGTTCTTTGACATCTGTGGTGTAAACCAACATTTTTTAACCATTTTCACCACACTGTTTCAGCCCAGGGTAGAATGGAGGACTACGTAGGATGGATGCGTTACGTCCTGCCCCCTAACACTTAGACCTGTGCCCAAAGCTGGGACTCAGCTCAACAGCACTGCCATTTTCAAAGCACTTTTCAACGTACTTTTCAACATAAGTTCCCTGGTGCCTAAAATTATACTTATTCTTACATCCAGAAGTGCTGAGTAAGTCACTGTCTTTCTCAGGCCTAACTACTGTGAAATTGTTCTCGGAAGAGACCGCCTTTTCCTCATGTCACTTGTATGTTGAAGAGGGATCCCAGGTATCGAATCAGCTCTGGATTGTGCAGAGGCATTGATTTTCTTGTTTTTTCTGTAGTTGTGCAGTGCTTGTCTTAGGAGGCAATTGACAGTTACTCAGTCCATCAAGAATCTGATTTATTATTTATTTATTGCCTGCACGAAGCAAAACAATTAACATTAGATCTGTCAGTCGTGCAGCGCTAAACCCTTTGTTTCTCAAGCTTGCTAACTGGACATTTTCTCTGACTTTTTTGCCTGCTCACAGTGACAGCGTGGCAATTACCTTCTTAAAAGACTGTTTTATCTCATGTACCTATGTAGAAGACTGTTCCCAATATTGGCCTTATAATTGTCCTGTGTGTATTTTTACTTAAAGTTTGAATGAACAGAAGACCTTGTGAACTGGCCTTGTCAAACCTTTGGAGATTTGTGGTGAGTTTAGCATGCATCGTATGCTTTATGGTGTAAGCTGCTATTAGCTCTACTCAACAGCTGAAGCAATTTAGCCAACTGCTGTACAGATAAATTGCGTCTTTGCACTCTGGTCCTTCCTGAGACCAGATGGAGTTCTGGGACTTGACCTCAAAAGGGTTTTTTTTTACTACTTCTTGAGGCCAAACTTCATATACCCTCGATCTTCAAATTATTAGGTGTCCAATGCTACCAGACTTCAGGAAATGTTAAGTTTCTTTTGAGGATTGAAGACTCCACATGTTTCTGTAACTCTTAAGATGTTTCCCATCAAAAACTATGCAACTCTATATCTATACAGAGATGGAGTACTTCTGAGAAGGATGAAGACAAACTGGACATAATCCAGAAAAAAAGGCACAAGAATGAAAGATCTAGAATATTAACTCATGAAGATGAGAGATAATAACCACTCTCAGCTTGTAAAAGGGATGGAGATGAAATGCTGGAACAGAATACATAGAAATACTGTGGTAACTCCCTCATCGGAGGGCTTTTTCTTTCAGAATAGGTTTGGTGGTAATCAGTTGGGAACTGTCTACACGTGCTTAGCTCTGCATCACTGAAAGAGGTTGGAGATCATTTGAGACCTGTATTGCCATTACTTATGAGCAAACAGTTAAAGGACTGGGGTATTATGAGCAATCATATATTTATTTCCTCTATGATAACATAGGTATTTAAACCAGGCACTTACTAGACTCACTGATTTCTCCCCTACACACGCTCGCAGGGGAAAGGCAGATGTTAGAGCTTTTTAGGATGACCCACTGCTAGATAATAGCAGGGCATTTATGAGCAGTCTCCAAGGATGCAAACTGCAACTTTTAACACTTGGCTTTCTAACCCTGGCTACGCTTTTGTCTACCTGACAAAACTCCTGTCGTCTTGAATTTGTTACACTCAGCAGTACAGATGAGCTGCTACATATCATCCTGGATAATAGATCAGCTTTTGTTGGTAACTTTAATAAAAATCTGTGGCTTAGGCATAGATTTTTAGAATTATAAGGTGCTGTTCTCATACATAGACTGAACTCATGTGCACACAGAGGCCAAGAAATCAATCACGCTGAGAAACTTCTGCATCAGAACTTCTGTTTTGTTCATATAGTCCTAATTTAAAGATTCTATTTATGGAAAATACATCACGTTCCTACGTAAGTTGCTTCCATGGGATATTATTCTCTATCAAATATGTGTGCTTTCTGTTTGGCATGGATTACCTGTTCCAAATTTTAAAGTTTTACTCTTTCTGTTTTTATTTATTGATAAAGAACTCCTCAGTAGCACAGATTTCTTTCCTTGAGTTGATATTTGCAGTTTGTGTTGAAAGCATCTAATAACCTTATTTTCAGTATATCATTGAAAATGGGATTTACGTAGTCTGACATTCTGAATCTTGTTTCTTAATGCTTCAGGATATTACTTGAAGAGTAGACATGTCAGAATTGGATATGATATTCCAGTACTGATCTTACTGGTGACTTGTTGCAGAGCTGCTAGCATTCCTTACTCCCTCACTTATAGTAGAGCATTCCCTTGCTCTTGCCTACGTGATTCTTACCTACATTACTCTGGCAGTTCATGTGCAGGTGACTTCACATCATGATTGTTTTCCAACCTGCCATTGTTCATTTAGAAAAGCGACATGCGCAAAACTGTGTTCAAATGCCGTTCAAATGAGTACACTTCCCAGATGCTTTTCTATAGCTCATCTTCCCCATTTGCTATTTACGATTTCATCAGCTCTTTACATTTCCTCCAAATTTTACTGGGTGAGTGATAGAGATACTGCAGAGCATCGGGTTGAGAACGTCATGCCTCGAAGCATTTCTCTGAATGATATTTCCCCATTTGCAGTTTTTTTTAGTGATCTTTCAGTTAGTAGAGTTTTGCTGTGTATTACGGGTTATATTGAGTTTTTACACTATTTAAAAAAATGTGGACTGAAATCCAAAGGATAAGAGAAATACAACTATGTTATGTCAATTCAGTCTTTGCTAGTCAGGCTTGTGATGTCATGAAGAAAATAAGATTTCTGGGGAGGACCCTTTTTCTGTAAAATCAAATTCAATGCCATTAGTTTACCTGCCCTTTTAGTATTTATTGTTGCATCATTTAACAGGCTTTGATGATTTCAGATTCAGGCTACGGTGAGTCTTGTCTGATCTTATCCTATTTATGCTTCTGAGATACTGATATATTACATTTTTTTGTCCCCAGTCCACTGAAACTTCTCCAGTGTTTTAAAATTTAGTTAAAAAATAAGTCAGGGGAAGGCTCCAAGATCTCCTGAGCCAATCCTTTCTGAAGCCTTGGGTACAAGCTCTCTGATCCAGTGAATTTAATGTATTTCACTTCACTTTACTGTAGCTATTTAGTAACTTACATAGTTACAAAGGAAATCACAAGTGCTTGGTTGTCACAGCAAATGATGAATATATCACCTTCTGAAATATGTGTTCACTTATTCGCTTATCTTCTGTATCACAACTGATAATCTCGTTATCAACTTCTGGGACCAGAGCTGTGCCATTGTCCAGATTTCATTGGTTCATGACTCTATTTAACCATACCAGAAATGATTTTTTATTTCAGACGGCTGGCTTCTGTACTCAGTGGTCTGCATTTCTAAACTGCTGAATTGCGTTTACTTCTGTAAGCTTCCACATTTTCACTTTTGCCACATATGAAAGAAAAAATTGCTTCACCTGCTTTTCCTCTCAGCTCGGATGGTTTTTCACAAAAAAATCTTTCTTTCCTGACTGCAGGATTGTGTGGGTTTTATAGTCTGATTTTCAGTATTCTTTCACAATAGAATACCTACTTTGCTCAGTTTTGTTTGTAAGTGTCTTTAAAATTTGGGAACGCCGACTTTTTACAGAGAAAAAAATAGACGTCATACTTCTTGCACATTGTAATTGAAATTCATTTGTGAACACTCTAACATAGGCAATCGCCAGTTTTAGGCAATGATCAGGTTATTTTTATCTATCACACTGAGATCTAGTAGAGGATGATTTTAAGTTGCTTGGTTTACTTTTTATATTGGGAATAGAT
Organism: Calonectris borealis; assembly: GCF_964195595.1. Classification (NCBI taxonomy): domain Eukaryota; kingdom Metazoa; phylum Chordata; class Aves; order Procellariiformes; family Procellariidae; genus Calonectris; species Calonectris borealis. The sequence continues at coordinate 42,506,840 of NC_134313.1, forward strand.
CTGTAATTTTTAGACATTTCAAAAATAATTTGTCAGTAGCATCAGAAGTCTACCAGCTTATGTCTTCAGAAACCTGTGTGATTTTCTACATATTTACACATACTTCTAAGTAATTTTTAGAGGCCTGCTCCTTCTGTTTTCTCATCTGTGTTGGCAGCTATAAAAGACCTGATATTATTGTCAAACAGGTACAACTATACTGAATTAGCCTGTAAATCTTAAGTATGTAAATGATACCTTTAATGTGGACTCCCACATTCTTACTCCTCCTGGATGTCTTTCCTATTTAGGTTTTACTGATAAGTTTCAGTCAAGTGAATTGTCATGCCAGGTTTCAGTCCTACCAAATCATGTCAAATTTTCTTTCACCAACACATAACTGTAGTTTTTAATTTCTCTTTGTTGCTCACAGAATAATTTATAGCTCTCCTTAGTTTTGTTTTTTTGTTTACAATTATTTTACTTTAGGTCTACACTTTATGGCTATGTATTAAGTAGTCCTTTAGTATTGCTTTTAGATGCTTGTTAAAGCTCTTCAGTCTCTTGTTTTGAGGTGCAAGCAGAATTACTTAGAAAAAAATCAGAACTGTAGAAGTTCAATCATGAGAACAAAACAGTATTTTACAGGGTTTTTTTTTTTGGTTTAACTTGTGGTTGTTATGTAATGAAGAATATATACAGACTCTCTCTCTTTCTCTTCTCTTTGCTTAAAACAGATCAAGGTAAACAGTTGAAGCAGAAGGAAACCAACTGTTTTTCCATTCACCTTATTATTGAGCTGTGGTTAAAAGAACTTCCTTTTTGGTACTATCAAAAGATCTCAACTAAAACTTCAGTTGAACATGGAGAAGAGATAGACTCTTTCAGGGATAGAAAAATAAACAGAGACACTTGCCTTTGCCTAATGAAGGCTAAAAAGTATCATGTTAATTGTGATTTGGTAATTTTTCTAAATTACACTTTTTAGTATGCATGGCAGAAAATAGAAATGTTTATTTTTGTTCCTTAGCTTGTGATTTAATGTTGAACTTTTGATCTTACAAAATACTTTATATCATTGGTTATCACAGTTTGCAATTTTAGCAGTAGCAGTATAAAATAGAAATACTAAAGGAACTGAAAACAGGGAGTATTTTAGAAACATGAAGTGTGAAGCCCTGCCCCATTTTAGTTGAGAGCAAAACTTCTGCTGACTTCACAGAGGCCAAAATTTCACACAAAGATTGTAACCAAATAAGAAAGCAGAGCCAGCAGAGTATTTCTGGGTGATTGTTACATGCCTCAGGAAGTATTACAAGGCATGAAACTAAAGGATGCATGAATTTAACCACCCGAGAAGTGTAATAATTACCCAGGGGTGAGAGGAGGGAGGGCTGACTTCAGTTACAAAATTGATTTCTTTTCCCCTAAAACAAACATCCATTTGCTGACGAATATGGAGAAGGAAAGGACATCACATACATAAATCATAGATTTTCTCTGGTGCTTGGAGTTCATGAGTTATTCTAGAATGCAGGAGGCACTGGATAAAGTAAATAAAGAGGTGGGAGAGTGGGACCTGGGCCTCAAATCCCCTGCTTTTAGGTGCAGAGTCACCCTTTTTCTGGGCAGTCCATCTTTGGCCTAATTTATCTTGGGGATTTTTTCTTTTCTTTTTTTTTATGTAAACAGCTTAAGCAGGGAGGGAGGAAAGTCCCTTGTCCTTTCTTTCCTCTTCCTCCCTCCATCCCCAGGAGCTGAGTAACAATTTCAGGGGTCAGTTGGAAATTATTTCTTGCTATCAATCCTGCCTAATTTCACACACTTATTCAGACCGCAAGATTAGGAGCTGAGGTGTCCCGATTCCCTTTTTTCTTGGTGGAGAAAGACGTACATTTGTAGAAGAGCTGCGGTGGAGCCAGTGGTGCAAGGGAGGCCAGGTATCTAACGTTCGTTGTGACAAAAATAGGCTTAAAACATCCACTTTCAATCTGACTGCTGAAGTTCATTTGTATAGATAGTTGCCTGTATCAACAGGCATTGGTGTGTGTGGAGAGCATGCGGTTAATCTGAGTTGGTACATCCAAATGTAGTCGTGGTTGCGTAATTTTCTTGTCAGGTTCAAGTGTTACATTTGTAGAACATCTTCTGCAACCACTCCATCATAAGGTTTTAAGAGCCGTATTCTGCATTATACTTTAAAATGTGCATAATCCTTTCATTACTGAGAAAAAACGCCACATCGGTTCAGAAATAGAGGAAAGCAGATGCTTAATTTCGAGATGTGCTTGATTTATCGTTATTCGGGAAAGCCTTACATAATATACATAATATGCAGTATTTAATATCCATAAGTGCTTTCTTGAACAGAAGTGTTTTAAGCACTTGCTTAACAATAAGCACCTGCTTACACACTTAGAAGTGTTTCATACATATATACATATATACTTAATTTTTCTTCTATGAGCAGCCCTGGGAGGGGCATAAAACTGTTTACAGATTTAAAGTCAAGCACATGCAAAAGGGATTTTAGGTTTAGGGTTTAATTTGAAAAATATAAACGTAAGTCTAAATTAAATTAAAGTACTGCATTCACATCATCCTGAGTGATTTGTATGTCTTCACTACTAAGGATGTATCTGAAGCTGTAATTATAATATGTTGTACAAGCATTTATCAACAGTGATGCTAGCGTGTTCATTTTCCACTTGGTGGCCTTTGGTCAAAAAAATGTTGCAAAGAAAATATGACTAAAATAACGTCCAATACATTTTAACATTTTCTCTACAAAAGAGGGTTGTTGGGTTTTTTTCATTTGTTTTAGGTTTTAGCATAGAAAGGGAACAGCTTTCCTGTTTGGCAAAGAGCAGCCCAAGACCAGCATGTTTGATTGTTATGGTTATACTACATCAATTAAAACTACGCAATTAAAACTATGCATAGAACTGCCCCTGTATTTCCCTACAGATTTCCTCTGATTTCTGCTTTCCCTCTCATAAACAAACATTTTTAGAAATTACCGCTAACAAATCTCAAAATGTGTTTGCCTGGAGTATTTGAGCACGATGGTTGGTAAGTGCCAAGACGAAATGACACAAATTTGTCAACAACTTCCACAAAACCCAGCACGGTTACTTTATGGGTATGGAAGTAATTAATTAGTAGGTCATCAGGATGAAATGGTTCAGAAAAGACTATTGTAATTTTTGAAAAAAGCTATCATCAAGCTGAGAAATAGCAACGCTCAGCTGTAATCAGCATTTTCGGTATTGTCCTTAGTAGAAGCATTGAGAGTGCGGGGGCTGGTTTGAAGTTAAATGACTAAACCCTTTATCCTCACCTAGTTTGGGTCATGTTTCTGTGTTCTGGTAATTCTCCTGTCTAAAGTCACATGTTTGCTGCTCAGGTTAGATTTTCAAATGATTTCATTTTAGACGTCTCCCCAGTTTTCGTATTTCTACACATTTTCTACAATGCATTTTTATGACGTCTGTTTTTATTTAAGAGTTAGCTGGCTCTTTGCCTCATTAGTACAGGGCAAGTGAAAGCAGTAGGTAAAGAGCTGCCTTTTTACATCTATGCCTTTCGTTGTCATTTTTTTCTTTAAAGTAATACATTTACATTTTATAATCATAAACATGAAATTGAAGATGAAATCAGTTCTCAAAAGATTAATTCAGCCCTGCTCACAGCTGCGAAGACTGTGGAAATAAATATCATTTTGCAGTAACGTATTCATGACAAAGGGCATAACAAAAGACTGATTTCTATTCAGCGATAGTGGGTATATTTATTTTGCATGTTGGGGGGAGGGGCTGTGGTCGACTGCTTGCGACCCTGACCTAGTTTTGTAGCTGCTTATTATTCAGCTATATGTTTGAGAAATCTCTGTAATTTAATTTGGCAACCTCTTCTGCATGTCTGCACCTAGCAGTAGGTGCTCTTAATATTAGTCGTGTCCCATGCTGAATCATATTTATTTAGAAAAAGGAGAATCCTAATGCACTCGTAACTCAGAAAGAAACTGTTAATTGTTAGCAGGGAACTGCCTGATTACAGACTGGATGTCTCGTCCAGGGCCCTGCCATAATTAGTAACCACTGTTGACATTTAGATTTAAATTGAATTTTCTTCTAATTAAACCCAGAGGGGGTTGATCCTCTCAGATGTACAGGTTAATAAAATTAGTCAGAAACTGTTAAACAGTAAACTGAATTCTCCAAGAGAGCTTTCCCAGTGTATTGTTAGGAATTCTGTAATTAATATTCAAAGGATTCATTAGATTTGGAGTTGTCCTTTTTTGTTTTGGGTTGCATCTGGGTTTGTTGCAGTTATTTCTTTAATTAGGTCTGCTTGCTTTTGATATCTACAGTAATACTAATTTCCATCATGTTTGTGCATGTGTAATTATAAGTACTGTAGCACCATTCATCCATACCGTGCAACTGTTATGTGTAATAACAAGCTGCTTTTTTTCTGGGCACATTCAGTGAATAGTAATTCTAAAAACTAAAAGCAAGTATGAAACGAATTTTAGGAATATAGCCTAGACTAACTGGTGTCTATTTGCCATTGTCATACAAATGTTGAAGATGTCACAGGGTCGTTTACTTCTTTATTCACCATTGTTTTTTGCTGATCCTTCCCAAGCTTTTTGTTTAAATAGGATTATTTTTCTGATGAAATCTAGGTGTTTGTATTTTTCCTATTGCTTCTTCAAGTACCATCAATTGGATTGAGATCTTAGCCTACATGAAATAAATCTGTGTTTGTGCTTTCTTGTCCTGCTCAAAGATTAAGAAGTTAAGAGTATGAAAACTATTAGGCATGTGTGCCAGGAAATAGCAAGAGTATCAGTGATGTGAGAAAAAGCAGAGTCAGAAGTGCTATAATGAGATATTTGAACATTAAACTTCTTTGAGAATATCAGAATTTTTGCAAAACTGCCCTGTGGCAGTAAAGTTTCTCTAACAAAGATCTCATAGCTGAACTGACTTGTGTTTTTTCGTAGCTCATATACAGAGGAAATCCAGTAAAATATTGTTCGGCACTGAGAACAATTTACTACCAGTACTAAAAACTTAATATCAGTTTTACAAACAAAAATGAAGAATGTATTTTACCATTTAATGAGCCTCACGAAAGTTATGGTTTTGGTTTAAATCAATTTCTGGGCCACTGTAACTTAAAATAGAGGTTTTAGAGAAATACAAAATAATAAATGAAAATGTATAAGGAATGCTTTCAGGAAAGATATCTTGAAATTCATAAAAGTTGTTCAATACTATTGAATTGAATTTACTCCCAAAAGGAATATCATTTCTGTCCCTTTCTCCTTAATCATGTAAGCCAAACAAACAAAAAAAAATCTAGATGACTTCATTTTTCTTGCTTAGTCTGACTAAATAAATTGGATTAGGTAAAGAATGCTTCTCACTCAGAATTGGCTTCAGATGGTACAAAAACACTAAAAATGTATGGAAGAATTCACTGCACTGGTGTACAGCACCGGGTAAATTCCTCTCCTGCAGGTTTGTTGTGCGGAAATCACAAGGCAGATCAAACCAGAAGTGGCTGAAATTGTCAGGTCCAGAACTGCAGATTTTAACCTATTTAGAAGTGTTGTTGATCTAAATGAGGCTTTAATAGGAACAGTTTGTATGGATAACAGCTTCTGGATTCAGGTGCGGTTCTCAAGGAAACATCCGGCTGAAAAAATCTGAGTAAGAACAATAAAACGGGAAACAAACCTCTTTAGCCCACAGTCCAATCAGAGTCTTTACACCGAAAAGAGACTTAATATTGCTATTGATTTTTCACGAAAGGTGTCTACTATGGTGATGGGCAGCAGTCCAGCTGAGATCAATAGGTAATTAAGCCCCCTAAACTGAATTAAACTAAACTTTTGCAGCGGCCAAATCACATTATCATGAAAATATACCCCAAAGTCTCAAAAATTATCTGTAATCACCTCCAAGCAGCCATAAACTCGGTCCTAAGTTTGACAGCGTAGTAGCCTTATTACATGGAAACTGAGCTTCCATGCATGGATGAGAATATGCCGACCATGGGCCTTTTGAGACTGGGAGCGTCGTTGATAGTCCCTAGTAAGTGATCTTAGATTTTCCCTCAGAATCGAGTACAGGCATAACCACTGGCGGCAATACACTTGCGAAACTAAAATTTGTTTCTTGTATAATGTTTAGATAATGAGTTAGGAATAACAGGTTTTCAATATCTTGACAGCTAGGCAGAGCTGTTAATGCAAGCGAAAGCAGATGTGCGATCACCGTGCTTTTGTTAAACTATGTGCGTCTCATTGGTGCCAGCAGGACATCAATAGAGAAAGGAAAGAAAACAGCAGTTGCCAAAGAAGCCAACAGCGTGCCCATCACGTTTGGATGAAATACTTCGGGTCAACCAACAGTAGTCGGGAAATGTAAAACTATCCATGCTTCCTAGTTTACAGACCGTTTCAGCAAAATGCAGAATTAGTAAAGAGCAACAGGCTTGCAACGTATTAAAGGCTTCTGCTGGTTGGGTAAGGAAGGTCATCGCCCACAGAGACCGGGCAGCCTGGAACAGGCGTCCAACTTGGGGCGCTAGGACGTGTCCTAGCACAGGGCATGGCGGCCCGTCTGCACACAGCTGAGCTGCAGGGAAGCCGAGGGGAGGTTAACTGGACCGGATTGAGAAAAGCCTACATCTTTGCTCACACAGTCACAGCAAATCGCAGATTTCAAGGAGAGAAATATTCTGTTTGCATGGCCATATGTGATTGCATGAGGAAATGTGGTGAGATGATACCAAGGCTTTTTGGAGAAAAATGGGCTAGAAGTTGCTAAAGACAAATAGCTGAGGTTCTTTCATGAGTCTTTCACTGGAAACCACCCTTTCTTATTGCTGCCTGTATATGTAGATTTTTGAACCTGTTGCAGCGATATAAAGAACAAAGAATCAGTTTTCTTACTGTCTAACAATATAACTTTTTCCTTCTTTCATTTTTCCACATGGTTTTGACAGATGGAAAATTAAATAAGTATTCAGTGCATAAACTTGTTAGATATGGGACTGTTTTCAAAGTAAGCTTTTTTTTTCCTTTGTTTGAGATATCATTTGAGATACTTAAGTTCTGAAGGAAGTTGTTTTTTTCTGGAAAGTACGCAACTACTGCCACATAAACATAAAATCCAAACCTCCTTCAGTTTATCTGTTTCAGTCAAAAAACCACATTCTAAATCATCTGCCCAGAGACTTTTATTGTGAAAAAATAATCAGTACCGGCAGTATTCTTTATCATCCAAATAAGGGGGTGAACAAATGTGGAAGAAACATTGAAGTCACTGAAATTAATTTTTAAATTACAATTAATCTATTAATAATGTTCCTTAGTGTAAATGGTGCCTATGTTAATGCTTATATTGTGAAATGGCAAAGAGTAGGCATTATGTTGCATACCAGCTCTTGTATTTCAGATCTGAGTTGTCTGTTCCCCAGGTGCTCCCAGTCAGCTAATATTTTCTATGTTAGGTAAAATATTTCCTCAACTGCAGATTTTTGCATGAAAACTGAGGAACGTATGCTATATTTACTCTTTGTGTAAAGCTTTCATTTATGTCAGTGGGAGTTCAGTGTATAGCATGAGGACTGTATATTTCTCTAAGTACTTGTAAGAAGCATCTCCTTTTATACACTATTTGTCACATAGTAATTTGTTTTTCCAGTTATATGATAGTTCTACCAATGCAGCAACAAAATGGAAATAATAAAGATAACCGGTAATGCTAGATAAATTACATTTGATATACCTTTTGCTTTTTATCCTCAATTTCCCATCGCCTGTACATGATGGCTCACTGTTCAGCCTTTATTTGGTCATTGAACAAATGACTTGTGCAAGTAAGCACATTGGCCACAATAGAATTACTTGCATCGGTTAGTTTTCACGGGTAGGAGAGAGCTGCCCAGTGTCACTGTTGGCGTTTTGTCACAAGGCGCCGAGTTCTCCTAACGAAGTTCGTGGGGAGATTTTCCTGAATAATTGGGCTCCAGAGGTCATGCGGGAGAAAAAGTAGCGAGTCTGTTCATTCAGTTTTTCTCTGACACAGCTGTGCCCCCTCCTCCAAATAAGTTTTTGTTCAAAACTAGCTGCAAACGGAACAACGTGTGGAAGAATTGCTCTTCCACTTTATGGATAGGAGGATTTGCCATGGAACCAAGTTTGCAAGCAATGAGGGACTCAATAATGCAAAGTACCTTTGCTTTACTGTATGAATTCAGATGTAATTTTTAGCATTGCATGTTAGGAAGAAACTATGGAAGCCGGTGACATTACAGGATTTGTTTTTGTAGCCTAAGTAGGTGAATTCTTTGATGCTTTTGCATTTTCACAGACCCAGTCTTAGATGGAGATTTCAGGGATTATTGGGGTGTCTCAAAGATCGGGTTTCTAAATTAATTCAGCCTGTTATTGTTTGAAGCATCAAAATTTTGGGAAATTCTGGATATTTATGTAAATTGTTGGAGCAGACCTATAAAATCTTTTGAAACTCATCCATCTAGGAAAACTTTCTGGAACTACACAGTGGAAAAAACATAGGTATTTTACTTTAAGAATGCTATTGGGACTGTCCCTCATGAAAGAGGGTGATTAATACACATTTGTGCCATGCAGTCAAGTATAGAAACAAACATACAGACACATGGTAAGTTTTTCCAATGAAAGTAAAAGAAGTTTTACAGTACTCCTACTAGTTCTGATAATGTTAAAGTTAGTATCTGAATGTTTTTAAATATCCAATTACAATATGTAAGACATCTCTTCATTCTTAGCAGATAGCAGAGAGGCAAGGTGTATATGGAGGGGTAATATATGTTATTGGAATGAATTATATAATTAGATTAGCTTTCAAAAAAGCAGGCTATTCATCAGGTTAATAAATATTTTCAGGCACAGACCTATCCTGTTACACAATCATAAATTAAATGGTGCTTTCTCTTCTGTGTAGTTAGCATGTGTCTGTGCATCAGGTATTTTAAACCTGTGGAGTATCCCCCCGTTTTTACTGAGTTTCAGTGAGAACTGAGAACTCTTTGCATGTCTTCAAGAAGCATTCAGCAGAGGAGCAGTTGGAAAGAAAAGAGACACTTCAGTGGAGAGAGATAAGATCTGCTTATCTGCTTTTATGTGCATGCATGCGCACACACACGCGCCTTCATTTCCTTTAGGGTTATGTATGTGTACGTGCGCATGCACATGACAAATCAAGATTTTATGTGGAAATGTGTGAAAAAATGTTGCCTTTCTAATCTTGCTATGAACTAGACCATATGACTATGTTAGAGAGTTGGAAAGAACCTGTGGTGCAAATGTCTGAAATCTGATTTAGCTTTCTAGGCTTCTTGGCTGACAGCACGCTGTATTTTGGGAATGTACAAGCAAGTATTTAGTAAGAAAGACATACTAAATGGGAGAAGTTCTGGACACCGCTGCAGCTGAACTCCTGAAGTATAAATCCGAGAGCTGGGATTTATAAAACCAAAGTTCAATGGCTGTAACATGCAAAGGCTGTAGAAGTTACATGGGTAGGGAGGCAAAATCATGGGGCAGTGTACACGCTAGCGCATGCAGGCAATATCGTGCTATAGTGCATAAGAGTTTGCTGTCAGATGTCGATCGCTAATGCAGCAGAATATGCCCTATGGCCACCAGTATATGGTTTGAAGGATAGATAGCACATTTGGCCACAAAACACAGTGGCTGTCCCTGGGGTCAATTATAGGTAGAGCGAACATAATGGGGTGTTTCTGACAGCAGATCGGGGTAGGCAGTACTGCTCACACTCTACTGGCTTTTGGGCGTATTTCCAGGAGCACTCCTGATGTGAACTGTTGAGGGCTGCGTTTTTGTAAGTTCACGGATGTACGTATCTGACGTGTAACTATTCAATTTGCAGCTTGGGGATGACTTCCCCACTCCATTAGAAGGTATGTACACCTGTCTGGTGAAAAAGTGAGAGGTGATGTTAACGTTTATGGCTTCAGGAAGCAAAATTCAAGAAACAGTCAATTACAGGGGAAGGAAGGATGACAAAACCTCTCGTAACATTCATGCTAAACTCACAGTGGGACCAATGTGTTTAGAGAGTTTTAAGAACTGATTATCATTGGAAAACTGTTAACTAATTCACTAGTAAAACTTTTTTTGCATTAGTATCGTTGTTTGAGTGAAATTCTGCATGAGAAGGCTTCTTTGATACTTTTGGTGAGTGCGTGCTTGTGAAATCGATTCCAGGCTCATAGTCTCATGGTGAGAGCTTGGAAGACCAGTGTCTTCCAAGTGCAAGGCTCATGTCCTTCCCAGCAAAGGAGGCAAGCTCAGAGAATTTCATACAAGTCTCACAGTAAAGTAAAACAAAATTAAAGGGAATGTGATTTTGTTTTCACATACGTTAGGAAGATTATGCAACCTGGAAATGGGAAAAACTGTTTCCTATTCAGCCTGGGCTTTGGCTCTTTAATGTGTTGCTCTGTTGTCGCTTTCTGCTTGCTAGCAGTTATCCGTGTGTGTATATTGCAAGATCATTACGTCACTCCGTCATGGTGATGTGTCTGTTCCTTACATTTTCATTAGCCATATAAATGTTTTATTTCTACTGCAAAAGCTAATACTAAATACTAGTGGTTAAGATAATTCACCTCCTTGGGCTTTACCATGTGCAAAAAATATTTAAATCCTAATGCATGTTGTGATCTCTTAGGTGCTAATAATAACAAAATATGCCACTCGTGATAGTCATGTTCTCACTTCATAATTAAATGAAGTAAATCACTGAAGATTTGAAAAACTGTTTTAGTACTTTATGCAAATTGAATATTGGTTTGAATACTAATTAAGTTGACAAAGTAGCTACGGGAGGCAATTTTGCATTTCTTTCAAGGAAGGATCAAGATACTTGATACTGTTTTCTTTGGTGAGGAATGATGCATGGAAAAAATACCTAGCACAGTGATGCCTGGTATCGGTGTTGAGAAATGCATATATACATTCTTCATTAGTGTGAATGCAGATAGGGTGATATTCAAAAAGGATTTTACAAGTATTTGGAAACCATTAAATGTAAGTTATGTCTTTTTCTTGTATTTTCACAATTTTAAATGACAAATTTAAGCCCTCAGAGTCTCCACAAAACACTGCATGAGAAAGGGTGGGTTTGGGAGAGTACTTAAAGTCAGTGCAGTGAGGGGAAAAAAAGATAAAGCTGGAGAAAATTGCTGTTGACTGGAATCAAACTACACTAGTTGCTTACAATTGATTGTGTGTTGTTCAACCACAAAGATAAATTAGAACATAGAATACTGCAATAGAAAAGTGGTTTAGATGTCATAGAGACAGTATGACTATTTTTATCTCTCAGTTGTAAACCATAGCTTACAGTGGCTGAAATGACATTGAACTGTTTTTCTCTTTGATGATTTACAGCCTGTGTAGTGCGTTTGTAGGAGCAGATGTCACGTTTTATGTATTTGAAAGTGTCAACACTGATGACTTATGTCTGAAGATTCTGTGCATGAATCAATAGAATGTAGTGATTTCCATTTCTTAAAAGAGTTTTTTCTGACATAATAAAAAACACATAGTGAATTTTGGTCATTATAATGCTACTCTTGAACTCTCTTTTTTTTTTGCCCTGTATTTTGCACTACCAGAAGATCATTATTTTGCAAAATCCACTTCCCTTCTCACCCCATAAGCACAAATAGCTATGGGTAAACTGTCTTCTCTTTTACTTAACCTGTTTAATTTGCAAGGTGTACGACACACTTCATTTTCTTTTCAGAAATGAATGATCAAAAAACTTGGATGAATTGATAAAAGAAAATGTATCAAGGTTATCTTACTAAGAATTATACCAAGCAAATCCAGACAGATCTCATCCCCCCAGCCTTGTTCCATATTTCAGAATGATACTGTCTGAAAAATTTGGGGAAAAGTACTTGTCATCCCATTAAGACAAAAAGTCAAATTTGCATTTAAATGGAAAATGTATCAATCATTTAGCATCTGCAAACCTGGAAGTTTTATTTTATTCTTTAAAAAAAAAAAACCACATAAGACTTTAGTTTGCATATGCGCAATTTTCCATGTGTGTGGAGGGGTTTCTTTATGTAGTCATGCACTCACAAAAGCACATAAGAAAGTACTAGTTTAATTTAACATTTTTAATTCTGTATGTCAAAAGTCCACCAGTATAAGTAGGAATTTGCATGTAAATAAAGGAAAGAAAATTTTATTAATACTTCTGTATTAAAAACAATGACCCAGATTCGATCTGTGCAGGTGTTGGGACACGCATCTAAGTTTTGATTGGAAGATGTCCTTAAAAAAAAGGACTTTTTTACCTCTTCCTAATTCCACGTTCCACCTAGAAAAACCTAAGTTGCATGGTAACAGAGCCTGAGGTTCAAAAAGATTTTTGAGTTTCTGCAGCAGGTTTCCTTTTCCTTATTTTGCACCTCGAGTACTTCTATCAGAGCAGTGTCTTCACAGTGAGGGTAAGTTTCTTACTTCGTGCATGTGAGAAGGGCTATTACAGGCCCTGACCTTTGGGATTGACTCCATCTGCTCATCCAGTCCGCTCCGCAGCCACATACGGGTTTGCAGACTGCGGAGAGCACTAAGGGATGCTTCTGGAAAGGCAGTGTGCTTCTCTGCTTTGTATACCCAGAGCGAAAGTCTGAGTATAAAGGAGATATTTCATCTCTAGATCTCAGCTGGTGACTCCTACCTATATTAGTTCATCAAAGAGTTGTCTTCCACAAGGGAGAAATGGAGCATGGAATTGTGATTTCAGTTTGAACGGAAGGTGGTTAAATTGCACGAGGTGCTTTTAATTTTGGGAGCAAATGTGTTTGCTTTTCAGTCATTGTCATAATACGCACAGAAGCTAGGAGTTTTCCTGATGGGTGATTACCATATGATGTCACATGTTAATAGCATGAACACATTTTCTCATTCTCGGCAGCGCTGTGGCCGTGGATTATTGGTGTCAAAAGTGCTGCCGAGCACTGCAGGAGATCAGGGAAACTGATAGAGCATTTCGTCACATTTCCCCAAACCTCTCTATTGCAATTCAGTATAACATTATTATACTGACAGCCTTACAGAAATACAAGTTACAGTAAGGATACTGAAACAGCTATGCCACAGTGCATTTAATAGCAGTGGTAATTATTACCATGGAGCTCCTGTGTTGTGCTAAGTGTTTAACAGGTTCCTGCCCTGAGGAACTTGCAGTCTTCATGGTGCTCATGACAGACGGGCAAAAATGTGATGCAGCTTTATACAGAAAGTGTCAAATCCCTACCAGCAGAACATATAAATTGTTTCTTTTGCAATGCTAGGCATTCCCCAGTCTGCCTAAGGTGTCTGTCATTAGCTGGGGCTTGATTCTGGCCAAGCTGAGCTTGCACAGTACCAAGCCCTGATATAAGACCTAGCTGAAGAATTATCATTTTGATTCTAGACCCGTGTTTCCCAACTTCAGTGCCATAACACAGATGCTCTTTCCTGATTTTTATATTAACCTTTATAGACATAACTAATTATGGATTCACATAATTTTCTTCAACAAAAGCTTGTCCTTTTTAATCAAAAACGTCTGTAAAAAAGTTGAATGCCTGGAAACGCACATATGGTGCTCTAGGGATATTTGGAAGTTAAAATTAATGTACTTCGCATCCTTGGTTTCATTTGTGCATTAATCTCAGAACTCTGAAGTCCAAAGTTATCATCATACACTTTCTGTGGTCACCAACCTTGCCTCATACTGGGAGATGTCTTTCAACTAAGAAAGTCAATTGCTGTGCAGGAGTTGTGAAACAGCATCTCCGGCAACCACTGTAGTGATTTTTCCAGTTAGGAGTACATATTTTTTTTGCTAGTGGTTGAAGTTTTCTAAAGGGAGAGATTATGAAAAAATAGGTAGTTTGGACAGTGATTTATTTTTCCTTAAGTATTTCTATGAGAAGATCTCCTCTAGCTTCACACAATCCCCAGTAAAACCATTTAGATTTTTGCATTAAAATATTTGAAAATAATTGTTTGGTGTAGTTCAATAGGGGGTGTTTGAGATTGGGGGGGACGGGGACGGGGACAGAATTCACTCTGATTCTGAATATTCCTGTTTCACTGAGCATGCTCTATCCTCAGGAAGCTGTTCCACATGCCAGTTAAATTGAAAGGGTACCGTTTAGTCTCATACTAGCCTATGCCAGAGCTAAAGGTTCACATTCAAAGTCGGCGTGCTCTCCCTTCTTTTCCAAGGAGAGAGAAGACCTTCCAGTGACTCTTGCTAATCAAGCTGAGCATTTAATGACGTTTATTGTTACTGTAGAAAACAGAAAAGTGTAATCTTACCAGATTAATGTATGCGATGACTCAGTATTTGTGCAATCTGATTTTTAGCAGAGCTGGGACTACAACCCAAACGTCAGGCACTTAGGCACAGAGTGCTCGCAAAAGCTATCATTAATGTGATCACACTAAGTTTGTTTCAGACTCGCCACCCCCCGCAAATTCTTGCCTTCATTGTTTGGCAGATAGTCATATAAAATATTAAAATGTATATTTCGTCTCCCTCTATAGGTTGATCTGCACACAAAATAAGAGCTATTACTTTTTTGCAAGTTAAAAGTTCACTCGGTTTTACTATGTTTTTCAAGTTTCTACAATGGTGAGAACTGTCGTTCTAGATTCAGACGAGGCTTGTTTACTGTTAGGTCTTGAAGGGGGTTATAAATTGTTTCCTCCTATTTGCCCTGGTTTTATTCATTAATGTGTCATAGCTAAGTGACTGAGTAGTAGTTTTCTGCCAGACTTCTGCCTTGCACAGTGATGAGCTGTTCAATGAACAAAACAAAAATATTCAAGACTGGTTAATCATGAAAGCTGAATCCTGTCTCGGGGTCTGCCAGAATGCGCCCCGCAAGTATCCTAACAAGACTACAGAATTCACAGAAGGGGATCATCACGGCTAGCCTTTCCAACACCATTTATTTACTTCCCAGGGCTTGTCAATGACATTATTCTCACATACTTTAAACAAATATTGTGATACCAGCTTTTAAACCAGCTATTGGTGATTCTCCTTCTGTAGCATGCTGAATAACATCACCAACAAATATGTATTTTTTCTCCTTGACCGCTTTGGATGGTCTGCCTTGTGGTGAGACTAAACCAATAAATTCATTCCCAGCAGTTGCAGAGGCTGTTTACAAATGAGGATCAAACCGTTACATGGGTCTCGTTCAGAGTAGCTGTAGCAGCAAGCGTGTATGTTAAGCTGGGGAAGTGCATAGTTAATTCTACCTAATTCTAACTAGAACGCAAATGTGTGGCACTGGCAAAAGTACAAAGATACTGCTGTAAATGAGTTGATGATTGAATGAGCATGTTGAATTTAGCCAAATTGTAATTTACTCCTCACAGTCCATTTTGTCTTGGGTCCAGTTTCCACTTTTCTTTCATGGAAAGAAAATACTATGTTTTCAACACTGTACTTGTATATTCTTGTCATTCCACAGACCAATTATTAAAAAAATACATTTTGCACTCTTTCAGAAAAATAGAGCTGCAAAACTGAAACGTAAGTATTTTACAGTACATAATCAGTTAATTTCAGTTTAAAGTAAAAATGTATTAGAAGTGATGAAGAAATTAATTGCATACTTTTCAAATTGCTTAAATACAATTTTTCTGTACAAAAAAAGGAACTGAAAATACTATAATAATTAATGCAAATTTAGAAATCCATAAAATTTGTCAAGAGTATGTTCATAAGAAGAAGTTTTTGTTATGGAGGCAAATGATTCCCAAATATTCATTGGCATAATTTAGTAGTTTAAAGTTTAAATAGTTTAAAAGTTTAAAACTTTTTTATTTGGAATTGAATGTATAGTGTCAAATCCAAGAGTTATTTTGTATTATTGAGTCCCAACATATCAAATTCATGAAATCTTGGGGATGTGAAATGAGCTGATTTTCAGGGTTCTGTATCTTATTAAATTTATGCGTACTATTCTGTTTTTCAGCATGTTTTATTTATACAGGAGAGACCCACTGTCATATTGCTATTTCTAAAACTTAACATGAAAGCCTGTATTTTCATGACTCAAACAGAAAAAGTACGTAATATTTTTAAATAATTAAATATTTTCATCCCTATCAGTATTGTGTTTCTGAACAATGAAACTGTCCATTATCATTGCCCAAACTGCAATTTAGCAGAGAATATTAAGTTGAAAGCAGATTTAGGTTTTTAGTCATCAGAAAACCTACTTCAAAAACTTGACGTTAAAACATTTGTATAATTACATCATGATGCATATTTCCTGGGCGTAATCTTGAACGGTGAGATGGTATAAAGGAAAATCCATATTTCTGTGATAGCCTATAGCACTGCAGAGCCACCCAGGGAGGGTGGCAAGAGGGTGCCTTAACTTTACTGCTCTTACTCTAGAGCAGTAGCCTAAGCTCCTAGAGCTACACTAACAAAAACTGCAGCATCGGCTGAACAGGTCTATAGAATGAAACAGATGGTGCCGAGGACCAGGCACGGGCTTGCTGCATTTTGTTGATGTGTGTGTTTTTTGGAGGTGTGTGACTTTGTATCAGCTCAAATTTGGCTGGTCCCAGGTATCTAACACTCACGAACAGTTACAATACATCTGGCAGTTTTGTTTCATCCAAAAGTAATCTGTTTGTGTACTTCACAATACCTTTATGCTGAGAAATTGCTATGAAAATACACTTCTCATCAGACTTAAACACCAAAGTAAATAAATCCATTGCCAGCCTGTGGAGAAGAGCAATGAAGATAAAGTAGGAGCTAAGGGGAATGAGATAATTAATGTACAACTTCTTTCTTTGTGCTCAGAAGGTTTGGGAGGAATTCCTGATGCTTTTGCTTGAATCGCGACAGACTGCCTTTCTTGTTGTAACACCAACTCTTGACTCTGTGCTCCCATGTACAACAACTACATGGAGATGTACCAATCAACTGTAGGACTTGCAGTGTTGCAGTCGCTAGAAAGGTTTGTTGAAGACCAAGTGTTCTGGTTGAAGAATAATTCTGCCAGCCCATCATTTATTTCAATTATCACAGTTTGTTTGTGTTTAAGGGTTTGGGTTTTTTAAGAGAAAAACAGAGTAATAAAAATTTTGATTCAGCAGTTTTATGATAAGCCTTTTGGAATCGTCTAAGCTCTAGTCATTGACTTTCCAAATAAATATTTTATTGATTATTAATGCTTCCTAGAATATCTCTAGCATTTGGTGGATACCTTTGGTAGCTTACGCTGCACAATCTCAAGAGAGGTTGAGAAAACCTAAGCTTATCTAGAGTTTAAAGTGGCAAGGAGTGTCAGCAAGAAGACCTTCTGTCATTATAAAAGCAATAAAAAAATAAACAAGGAAATTGTGGGGTTGCTTCTGAATTGTGATTTAGTGAAAGTGGATGTAGGTAAGCCTGAGATCAACGCTACCTTTGCCTCAGTCTTCACTGGCAAAATCTCCTGATTTGAGCCTAGAGACAGGATTCATAGAATCATAGAATCATAGAATCATAGAATGGTTTGGGTTGGAAGGGACCTTAAAGATCATAGAGTTCCAACCTCCCTGCCATGGTCAGGGACACCTTCCACTAGACCAAGTTGCTCAGAGCCCCATCCAATCTGGCCTTGAACACTTCCAGAGATGGGGCATCCACAACTTCTCTGGGCAACCTGAGATTCAAGGAAGAGAGGATTTACTAGCAGCAGAAGAGGATCAAGTCAGGGATCTCTTGAGAAATTTTCACCCATACAAGTCCATGGGATTGGATAGGGAACATCCAGGACACAAAGACAGCTGGCTGATATCATTGTGAGGCCACTCTCCATTGTCGTTGAAGGGTTGTGCAGATTGTGAGAGATTCCCAATGACTGGAGACAGGAGATGTTGCACCCGTTCTCAAAAAGGGCGAGAAGGACCATCCAAAGGACTACAGGCTGGTTAAGGTTGTTTTGGTTCCTGAGAGAATCATCATCCTCTTGGAAGCTGTTTCTGCACACATGAAAGAGAATAAGGTGCCTGGGAATAGCAGCATGGATCTGCGAAGGGTTAATCATGCCTGCCGATCTGTTTGCCATCTGTGGTCAAATGACTGAACCTGTGGATGAGAGGAGAGCAGTGGACCTTTGACCTTGACTTCAGGAAGGCTTTGACACGATCTTCCTCAGCATCCTTGTATTCAAGTTGGGAGATTACAGCCTAGATGGGTGGACTGCTAGATCTGTGAGAAACTGGCTGACTTGTCAGGCTCTGAGTGTAGCAGTTAATGGTTGATATGCTGCCTTGAGGCTGATTACAAGTACAGTTCTTCAGGGGTCTGTCCTGGAATCTAGCCCATTTAGCATCTTTATCCAAGACCTGGAGGAGATGAGAGTACACTCTTGCCAAGTTTGCAGATGACACCAAATTGGGATGGCCAGTCGAAATGCTTCGGGGCAGCATCACCATCCAGAGGCACCTAGGCGGGTTGGAGGAATTGTCCAACAAGAACCTCATGAATTCAACAAATGCAAAATGCAAAGTTCTGCACCTGGGCTGGATCAACCCCTGCACTGGTACAGGCTGGGGACTCACTGAGTAGGGTCTGATTGACTGGGATGCTGCTGAAAACAATCTGGGGATCCTGATGGGCAGTGGGCTGAATGTAAGCCAGCAACAAGCCCTGGCAGTGGGAGAGGCTAATGGCATCCTGGGCTGTATCAGCAGGCCTGTAGCCAGTAGATTAAAGGATCTTATTATTCCATTTTTTCTTCACACTCTAATATTAGAGTACAGAATAATTTGGAATAACTTGTTCAGTTTTGGGCTCCCCAGTACAGAAATGGTTTGTAAACTGGAACCATTTCAATGAAAGGCCACCAAGGTGGTCAGGGAGAGATCTAGGGACCGAGATTCATTCAGCCTGAATAAGAGGTGGCTTTGGGGTACCTAACAGCAGCCTCCCAGAATCTACAAGGGAGATTCTGAGAAGGCAGAGTCATGTTTTTAGTGAGGTGCACGATGGGTAGACAGAGATTGTTTATAAATTGAAACATGTTCTTACTGGATAGACAGAAGAGGAAGTTCTCTGCAGGGATAGTTAAGCCCATGCAACCAGTTACCCAGAGATACTGTCCAATCTCCATCCCTGGAGATTTTCAAGACTGAACTGATCAAAGTCCTGAGCAACTTGATCTGAGTACAGTGTTGACCCTATGTTGGGCCGGAGGTTGGACAGGTGCCCTACTGGGGTCCCTTCCAACTTAAATGCGTCTGTGATACTAACCCAGACAAGTCTGTACAGGTTCCGGGATCTTGCCACCCACATTTTATATTGCCAAGACTTCACGAATCTTATGTTAGCCTCAATAGTTGGAATAATTAAATATAGTCATGAGAATTTCCAAGAGCCATGTGGACATTCCTGAGACTAGTGACAAGAAAATACAGTGGATTAAGGTGTCTCACAGATGTCTTGCTTCAATTGAGTAGTTAAGTCAGTAGATTTTCCAGCTGAAGAGGTGAGTGACAGCTAGAAATCCAGAGATTCCTGGAACAATTTTTTAAGTGATTATTACTAAAGTAAGCTATTGCAACCTTATTCAGTATATGACATGGTTGCTCTGGACATTCTTCAGATAAAACTTATGTCTGGATCAATTATTTATTTAATAACTTAACTCCATATAAGTTAGGTTCTTAAATACAGCTTTTGAAAAAAGTGTTTCCTTTTTCTGTTCATTCTTCAAATTATCTTCTATTCTTTATAACTGTTAGAGCTGATTAGTGAGGGTGCTTTTGCTAAAGCATTATATTAAATGGACGTGTTACAATTACACAGTTTACCTCAAAAATGTTATGCAAAAGATTATCTGACCCTCCATGTCTGTCTTGGAGGTGGCGAATGGCCTGTTCAGGCAGCAAGCAAGGTCTGAACTACTAAATAGTCCTTCGTATGCCTACTCTGGTTGCCACTGTTGTGTGTGCATTGTAAAAGGAGGTGGTGGGATGGGAAGCAAAGCTCCTCTTACTCCAGCTGGAGTTGAACAGGAGCTGCAGTGGTGTTAACACTGTAGGTCTATTTGCATTGCTGCAAAATAGTATTTAATACTACCCATTGTTCTGGTAGACTTAAGAAAGCTTGGAAATGGCACAAACTTCCAGCTCCACACTTTCTTTAGTTTTCGTTCTATTTTGAACATTGTTATTTCTCTTTTGAAAAAAATAAGTGGAATGATTGTCGTTGGTGATGATGCAGGAAGACAAAAGACTGTTTTCTTTTCATTGAGTCTGTTAACCCTACAGGCTCGAAATAGTAGAGATGTTTTGATTGGTAAATTGAGTAAATTTGACAGAAAAGTGTGTACAACTAGCTTTTTTAGTGGATATGTACATATATACACACTAGAGAGCATATATGTATTAGCTCTTTGCGACTGCATTTTTAAAAGCTAAGGGTTTTTTGATTTATGGCCAGTTGCTTGCTTAACAACATCTGTAAGCTTTTGACAGAGTTAATTGTACAAATCTGTGATTGAAGTGAATGGTGGTAAAAATGCATGATCCTGCCTGAACTTGACAATGTTGAAATCTGTAATTTGAAGCCGAATGTTATAAGCAGAACACACTGGAAGAGTAAATTTATCTTGATTTCTTACTTCTTGTGAGTTAGCAGTCACATCACAAATATTTTCCCTTTGTATACTTGTCAGCATAATTTCCTAGTGAATTTAACTTATTTCCCCTGCTCTTTACTGCTTAACTATAAATTCTCACCCAGTCGTTTGAGTTTAGTTTCTTACGCTGTCCTTTTCATCTGAACAAATTTTTTGTACACAGTCCATTCTCCATGAGTATTAATTTAATTTTCTTCCCCTGCAAATCTGGTTAATCTCTTTTCCATTCGAGGCCTTATCTGAAGTCCATAGAAGTAAATGTGGGAGTCTTTCCAATCATTTAGCATATGCACAAGATGCAGAGATATTTTCTTCTCACTGCTGTAGCATTGAACAGATTCATGATCTAAGAGTACCCTGGTAGCATTTGGCAGCAGATTTGAACTTCTTGCTAAAAAAAGTTAAAATATTTTTGTAGATTGGGTGATCCAGATCTAAGGGGCCTTGTCTGCAATCATGCCAACAAAGTTATGCTTGACAAAGTTGGAGGTGACTTATCTTCCATTTCAGCCAATGTTACATCTTCAAACAAAAGAGGTAAAGGAGCACTTCTAGCTATCATCTGTAGAATAAATTATTGATAAGTGAAGTCAAGCAGAAAGGCTCAGGGGCCATTTTGGAATCAGCTGTCAAAGGGCATGATGCCAGCTGCTTTGCAGGAGCCATTATTATTCCTTTGTTCAGGAGACAATCCTTGACATTGTCAAGTCTTTCCAATTTTTGCTCTGATTTTAATGTTCCTTTTTTTGAGACTATACTCTAGCTGGCTGTGTTTAATTTAGAGAACAGTAGCCTTACAAACCCGAAGTGAAGCTGGCTCAAATCTAAGTATTGTGTGAGGACATGTGTGAGGTGGCGGAGGCCTCTTCTTTTTTGTTTCCTGAGATGCTCATGGTATTTTGTATGGAATGGTCAACTACTTTCACAGCCTCTGGCTGTGCTACAGTCATGACTGGCCCTTGTTCAAGTGACTCCATTGCTTGTTTGCCCACTCTGTACCATAGAGGGAAGACACCCACAAGAGAAAAGGCCCGAGTTTCAACTTTTGAGTGACTTGCTCCTTATGTGGGTGATACTGGTTTTCTTTTTATGTCCGTTGTAGTTTTACTGCTCTGTCTTTTAGATTACATGTTCCAATCTCTCACTGAATGTTGTTTTGGTTCACCACTTAAACGTGAGTTTATCCAGCTTTAATTAATCAACCTGAATTCTCAAACATTAGCTGCAATGCACTCACCTGTAATACTTTACAGATGTTCCTAAATATTAGCAGAATAGATAAATTTTAGACACTGCTAACACCAAAGTAAAAGTAGTAATAGGGGTTTTTTTGCATTTATTTGGCTTCTTTTCCTGACAGCTTGGCACCAGAGATCAAAGAGCTTTCAAAAGACATTTAAAAATAAGTCTTCCACAAAACACTCAAAATAGGGATTGATGTTGTATCTTTATATTATTTTGCTGACATTGGCATAAAGAAGTATTTAACCTAAGTCCATACAGGGAAATCAAAAACAGGACCAAGAATGGAATTTCCAAATTTTTCACTGGCTGTCCAGTGGCAATATTTATCTCTTTAGAAAGAAGGAGCAGAGGTGTTTTTTAAAGCAACCAGAACCATGTGTACGGCAGTGGAACTCAACAGATCACCAGTGCTTCTGCTGAAATATTTAAAATTCAGATATATACAAACAGTTTTCTGTAAAATATTTGACAGCTTGTAATTTATTCTTAAATATAAAGTGCACTTACATTTGTTGCAGAATATCTAAACTGCATTAGAGGTGATCCATGGCAGGGGTCCAAACCAAAATTGACCAGATCCAACTATGGCTTTCATATAATCTCTCGGTGAACAACAACAACAACAAAGAATATTTGCTCATGTTTTTATTCTAAAAGAGGCTTTTTATAGTTCTTGTTTCATATCAGAACTTTGGATTCTTTGATGTATTTTTCAGATTCAGACACCTAGTAGATCAGAAAATCCTCACTCACTTCTGCTGTATTGTGAGCAATAAGAGATCTTATTATGTTGTAATAGGTACATAGTATATATGCGTTGTGCAACTGCACATTTTAGTGCCTATTTTATATTTTGTTACCTATTGTAGATATGACACATAGATCACGTGTCTCTTTTATACTTGAATACTTTTTGGCTGTTTTTCTTTAGAAAGAGTTTTAAAGGAAATTCAAAGCTAATGATCTGTTGTTGTGGGGAACTCTACTACCACATTGGAAATCTGCTCTTACAAAATTAAACATATGGTAACATTGCACCATATGTTGATTTTTATAATTAGTAAACGCATAAATATGATATAACCTTTATAAATTTCATTTTATTTTATTTTGACTGATAGGGCTTCATTTTCAAATGGAACTAAATGCACTCCTTCCAAAATGTGTCATATTGTTGTATTTCTTGAAAAATCAATGGAAGTTATTAGTACAATGTGA
Organism: Calonectris borealis; assembly: GCF_964195595.1. Classification (NCBI taxonomy): domain Eukaryota; kingdom Metazoa; phylum Chordata; class Aves; order Procellariiformes; family Procellariidae; genus Calonectris; species Calonectris borealis. The sequence continues at coordinate 42,530,048 of NC_134313.1, forward strand.
AAAATATTTCCTGTAATTTGTGTATGTGTACACACACCAACTAAGCTTATGCAGTGATGCATAGAAGGAGAAATGCAGCAGATACTACAGCTGCTGAAATGTGTACCCCTAGTATGTATCTTTTTCTAACTGTAGAATCTTAATGACTCTATGGCAGAGATTTACATGAGAAGTACAGTATGTGAAAGCTCAATTTGAATGTCTGGTCTCCTTTTTTCTGTATTTTTCTTTTTGAACTTCTGAACCCATTAAATCATACTAACATTTGCCTTACTGTTACCCTTATTATTAACCTTCCCCCTATCCATGAGTTTTATTTGGGTTTTTTTCTCCCCCCTCTATGGAACTTATGGAGACACTTTGGCCATGTTGTAGTAGTCCGTTGTCAGTGCTATGCTAAGACTTGAAGAGCCAAATACGACTTAGTGTATTTCAGTTTTAACTCCTTGTCTGCATGTGTTCTTGTAGAATTAGCTTTTGTAGAAATAGTTTTCCAAGGAAATGCAGAGAGTTACACGCCCTCCATTAAGGAGTGAAGCATCAAGACCAGTCAAGGATAAATTGATCAAAAACAATGGCTTAGATATGTCAAGCAAAATAATTCTCAGTCCCCCCCATAAAACCACACAATAGTTCCTTACTCATTTACTTTACTTTACTTGTGTAAGGGTTCGCACAAGGATAAATGCTGTAGCAGATACCACAATTCCTATTGTGCAGATTCCAAACATAAGCACTCCCTGTGGCTTTCTTCAGAAAACGTTAACCAGATTAGAAGAGGAGAAATTTCATCTCCTCTCTAATAAGCCCTTATCACAAGGATCTCTCAAAATAACCTTCAGAATATTTTGTTTAAAATGATAAGACATTTTTTATCTTTTTTAGTAACTATTTTTGCAACAATTTCTAAGCTATCTCCTGCTTTGAACTTTCTTCTACCTGAAGTGTACTCATTGTTTGACTTCTGTTTTTATCTGAATATTGGAACAAGAATGGAACCTAAGAATATACTGCTGGAGAACAATGGGATGTTCTCCAGGTGATGGGAAGTGGAATGACCAAAAAGGCACATGCAACCTTCATGGCAGCCTTTAGATTTGGTTAAAGAGGTAACAGATAAACTGCAGAACAATTAATTATGAATACAGTGCTTCCTTATAGTTAGGCTGAAAATTTTGTAATTGCTTAGATTATTATAATTCACTGACTGCAAAGTCATAAATAGTTGTTTGTTATCTGTTCAATATGAAATAATGTAATTTCCAAGTGAATCTTCCTTATGAAGAGCATCTTTCAACATCTTCTTACAAGTTTTCACAGCAATATTATTTTCTTACATAAGTAATCCTGCACGTTCTGGGGCAACAGGCAAAAATCAGTTCTTTGTCCTCACGTGACTTTCCAAGGATGTACCTTCTCTGTTTGCATGGTTTTCCTTGTGCTTTAAGGACTCAGGATGTGAGCTGGCACAGACACGTAGAAGGATGAATGATACACTAACTTCAGGTAAGCCGGTAGGGCTGTGAATGTATATCTGTTTTACACATGCAATTTGGGCAAGCAGTGGTTTGTGCTTGCAGAAGATGATCCTGAAAACATAAACTGGGAATGGGTTTCATTTTGTTTTCCTAGTAGAGATGGAAAATGGATGAGCTCAGTGAAATACTCTGATATTTTAAATGTATATTTTCAAATCAGGAAACTCTGTCAGTCATTAGATACACTGTGCTTGCTGTAGTAATCCTCCTCTGTAGTGATAATAGGCAGGAACTAGTTAATCAGCTGTGATTGTCATTTAATTGTAAAGATCTGAGAGACTGAAAATTTTTTTTCATGGACTCGGGTAACATAATTCTAGTGTAACCTGTGCTTGTCAAATTCTGCTTTACTTTCATTTTACTTCTGCAAACAACTATTTCTACATACCTTCAGTGAGCCACATCCACTAGCTTGAGCAGCAGAGATGGATAGCCTGAGGTTGTCCTGCGAGTTTTCGTTTTATCATTGTACAGGCACAGCACGGCATGCCAGGTACAACCAGTGTAAGGAGGATTCCAGCATCTCCATCATACAGTAAGCTCCTGTCAGCGAAAAGATCTTATGCAGTGATACACTAGTTAAATCTGACAAAGAACACAGATTGTGTAAATCATGCTGTTTTCATTGATTATAGTCTGGGAGTGCATTAACCCTCCTTAAGGCTCTAGAAATCACTTTCATAAATGTGAGTAGTACAAGAAAATGTTTAGTGAAGCTTTTCAGGGATTAATTCTTTGTTAGAGGATAAAGTATTTTCACACATACAGATATTAAAGCGATAGTTATACTTGGAGATTTTTTTTTTTGCCTCCACTGGGCATTTGTTTACTACAACCCCTTGAAGGTTAATTTTCACTTACGTTTTACAGGGACATACTGACAAGAAGCTTTGAAACACATCTTGTGTTATGCCAACTGCATTAATTAAAGCAGTAACTCTGGCTGGGGTGAATTTTCTGCGTAGAAAAGAGAGGTCCAAGTTTAGAATTAGAAAGTGATTCCCACAATAACTTTGGGCTTATCATTGCAAGGGCTCTAAGGAAAGTTGTTTACAATTTAGGGGGTTTTGAAACTGGTTTTGTTCACTTTTAATCTGTATCTTCTGATTAGGTAGTTGGACTTCTGTGTTTTAACATTATTGTGAGAGTTTTTTCCCCCTGAAAAATGAGACTCCCTTTCTGCTTGAGGAAATACATGATTTACTCTGTTTTTGAGCTTCAGGGCCAGTGCCTAATTTTCTTTTTATCGCATTCTTAGTTCCATAGTAAGCAATTTCCTTTGGCTTCACTGAACAGAAATTCTTTGGATATCGTAATTATAAACTATACATTATGACTTCCTACAGTTATTTTTAAAGAGAGAGATTGTAGCAGTTTTAGACTGCTTTTATTTTATTGTCTGTGAGTTTATTAATGTTTGTATATGTAGAGACTTCAGCTGATAGACTGTCAACTAAAAAAGGGCCAAACGTTATATAAACTGGAATTCAAAAGCACAGCATAAAGTTGCCAAAATGAAATTGCCAGCACACCTTAATCACATTTTTATCACCTCATACTTCATTCTAAGAAACATATTTTCAACCAAGTTTTATACGAAACAGATCAAGGCATTTCATGGCTCTGCAAAAACCCATAAATTGGGTGCAAATTATACTATAGCAATTCAGAAGTCTATTTTGCTTCTTAAACATTGTGCTAAATTGTTTCTTCTTTAACAGTCTGCACTAATAAATAATAGGTTGGATTTGTGGGCAGGGGTGCAATAATTTCATGCTGCAGTGCCATCAGCCTGTCTGTAGATTGACTGCAACCGTGGAAATTCTTCACTGGGAAGACGCTTCATGACTGCTTTTGCCAGTTTCATTCTGCAGGTAGTGCTGTATAAAATGCCTGCATCCATACTACACAATCCAATCTACTCTTTATTATTTCTTACTGTTGGGAAAAGTGTCATATCCACAAAACTGTTTCCCTCAGGCAAGGGAATCCTTTAATACAGCAGGCAAAGACATCCCTGGGCTTCTTCATAATCCCTACCACTGATCTTCAGGAGAATCATAGAATCATAGAATCATACAGGTTGGAAAAGACCTCTAAGATCATCGTGTCCAACCGTCAACCCAACACCACCATGCCCACTACACCATGTCCCTAAGGGCCTCATCTACACGTCTTTTAAATACCTCCAGGGATGGTGACTCCACCACTTCCCTGGGCAGCCTGTTCCAAGGCCTGACCACTCTTTCAGTAAAGAAATTTTTCCTAATGTTCAATCTAAAGAAGCAGAGAACATGACTTCTGCTGGAGCTTCCCAATGCCTCAGTGGTGCCACTTCAGCTCCTCAGGATGGGGAGCAGAGAGGACACCCGGTCCCGGAGAAAGGTAGTGCACGCTTTACACCGTCCCCATTCACTTCATGCTGTGCAATGGTTAGGATTCGTCTCACAACTTTTACACATCTTAAAAGTTTGATACATTTGTCCTAGAGTCCCTTTATAGTCAGCGGGAAGAAATATGCACATCATATAGACTGTTCAGCTGGCCTGTTATGGAAACCTGCTTCCATAGCAGAAGTTCAGCTTTGACACCCGTCTTCCCTCTGTTTACAACTTTTGTTTCACTCCCCCAGCAAGATACAGGCTTTTCCACCCAGGTCTCCTTCTTCCTTTAATCCAGATTGCACCCTAGTCTTTCTGCAGGTGCTGTGCTTGCATTAGCTGTCATGTGCCTACTTTGAGGAGGCCCAGCATGAACACAGTAAGGGGTTCAGGAAGCCATCGGGGTGACTTTCTGGCTCTAAGAAGCAGCTTCCCCTGTAAGTGGCAGGGGAACATTACTCTTCAGGCGCTGCCTGTCTTTGGACAAGACATAAAAGTGCATTTTCAAAGGCACTCAGATGCAAAGTGGAAGGACTGTTCACTAAAACGAGACTAGAGTAAAACAACAGTGAGTAGTCTTAAAATCGCCCATCTTGGTTAGCTGAGGTATGATGACCATGCAGTGAAGTCACTGCAAGCCTCTTCAGTTCATCCACATTGCTTGTCCAGCTGGCAAGGATATTTATAAATTCCTGAATTTTATGCTGCATTGGAAGGTATTTCTGAGCAATGTCCCCTTTTCACTACAGAAGTGGCCGTGTTTCACTGGTAATTTACATTTCCATTAGCAAAGTGTGCAAGGCCTGAAGTCTTCTTTTGTGTATACCCCTCAAAATGGCTACTGGAGTCAAGGGGCGCTGAACACAGATTAAGGGCAGAATTTAGTCAATATTTGCAAAGCAGTTTAGAGTACTTGGGCATGAAAGACTTCATATTGAGTAAATATTATTTTCATTCTGAGTTAAATCCTGAGATCTGTACTTCAAATGCTCGTAATTTCTGAGCTGAGGTAGATACGTGCATATGAAAAGATTTTATTTGGACTAGATTTGCTTGCTTACTTGTTGATCCTAAATGAAATGAAGATGTTTTTTGTTTTGCTTGGCTGAGGGAAAAATAGCAACAGCCCTTCCTACCTCTAGTCTCTCTCCTTGTTTTCTGTCTGAAAAGTGCAGGCCAGCACAGAAAAGAAAATCAAATTTGAGTTTGTTGATAGTTAGTAAAGAAGGACCAAATGTCCCATATTTTGACATTTACTAACATAGATTTGCCTTTTAAGACATGTTGTTGTTGTGTAAGCCAGATGTAAGCCTGACTGCTTTCATCCACCCTTTCCTAGGAACTGGTGCATCTCAGGAGTCAGACCGTATTATAGCAATGCCCAGTGGTGACATTACACACTGGGGATGACTGTTTATTTATGTAAAACTTGCATATTAAGCAGTTGAAGTTGATGCCGGTAGTAGCTGTCCTCAGACCACTGATTAAAGAGCAAAGGCATAAATTTGTGTTCAGCTACCAGAAAAAAAGCCAAGTGATTCCTAGTAGAGAAGTGAGCTGGAAGACAGGGATGGCGAGCAGGATAAACCTTCCATAATCCAAGAGGAAGCAGTAAACGACCTGCTACGCCACCTGGACGCTCACAAGTGCATGGGGCCAGATGGGATCCACCCGAGGGTACTGAGGGAGCTGGCGGAGGAGCTTGCCAAGCCACTCTCCATCATTTACCAGCAGTCCTGGTTAACAAGGGAGGTCCCGGATGACTGGAGGCTTGCCAATGTGACGCCCATCTACAAGAAGGGCCAGAAGGAGGATCCAGGGATCCAGGATCCAGGCCAGTCAGCCTGACCTCGGTGCCGGGGAAGATTATGGAGCGGTTCATCTTGAGGCCGCTCACAAGCCATGTCTGGGACAACCAGGGGATCAGGCCCAGCCAGCACGGATTCATGGAAGGCAGGTCCTGCTTGACCAACCTGATCTCCTTCTATGACCAGGTGACCCGCCTAGGGGATGAGGGAAAGGCTGTGGATGTGGTCTACCTGGACTCCAGTAAAGCCTTTGACACTGTCTCCCACGGCATTCTCCTAGAGAAGCTGGCAGCTCACGGCTTAGACAGGTGCACTCTTTGCTGGGTAAAAAACTGGCTGGACGGCCGGGCCCAGAGAGTTGTGGTGAACGGAGTTAAATCCAGTTGGCGGCCGGTCACGAGCGGTGTTCCCCAGGGCTCAGTTTTGGGGCCGGTCCTGTTCAATATCTTTATCAACGATCTGGATGAGGGGATCGAGTGCTCCCTCAGTAAGTTTGGAGACGACACCAAGTTGGGCGGGAGTGTTGATCTGCTGGAGGGTAGGAAGGCTCTGCAGAGGGACCTGGACAGGCTGGATCGATGGGCCGAGGCCAACTGCATGAGGTTCAACAAGGCCAAGTGCCGGGTCCTGCACTTCGGCCACAACAACCCCAGGCAACGCTACAGGCTTGGGGAAGAGTGGCTGGAAAGCTGCCCAGAGGAAAAGGACCTGGGGGTGCTGGTTGACAGCCGGCTGAACATGAGCCGGCAGTGTGCCCAGGTGGCCAAGAAGGCCAATGGCATCCTGGCCTATATCGGAAATAGTGTGGCCAGCAGGAGCAGGGAAGTGATCGTGCCCCTGTACTCGGCACTGGTGAGGCCGCACCTCGAATACTGTGTTCAGTTTTGGGCCCCTCACTACAAGAAGGACATGGAGGTGCTGGAGCGTGTCCAGAGAAGGGCAACGAAGCTGGTGAAGGGCCTGGAGCACAAGCCTTATGAGGAGCGGCTGAGGGAACTGGGTTGTTTAGCCTGGAGAAGAGGAGGCTGAGGGGAGACCTCATCGCGCTCTACAACTACCTGAAAGGAGGTTGTAGCGAGGTGGGAGTTGGTCTCTTCTGCCAAGTAACAAGCGATAGGACGAGAGGAAATGGCCTCAAGTTGGGCCAAGGGAGGTTTAGATTGGACATTAGGAGAAATTTCTTCACTGAAAGAGTGGTCAGGCCTTGAGAACAGGCTGCCCAGGGAAGTGGTTGAGTCACCATCCCTGGAAGTATTTAAAAGACATGTAGATGTGGCGCTTAGGGACATGGTTTAGTGGGCATGGTGGTGTTGGGTTGACGGTTGGACTCGATGATCTTAGAGGTCTTTTCCAACCTTAATGATTCTATGATTCTAAGTGTTGGTGAACCACCTGTGTCTAGACATCATAGCTCTCAGCTTGGGCTGGAGAGTTAGAGAGAATCGCCAAGTCTATAAACACACTGAAGAGCACAGTATCTTCCTCTCTCTTTTCAGGTCTTCTTTTCCTATCTTTACATATCTCTCCTTTTTACACTGTCTGCAGTGAGTATATCATTTATCGGTTAATAAGTTGTCTGACAAGATAGCCACTTTGTACCTAATTGTTCAGTTTATTTATGTATTATTGATGAGCCCAGACTTGAACTCTGCTTTCCTTAGAGGCTGCTTGATAAATCTGTTGGCTAATCCTGTCTAAGACACTGAATTACCTGGTGTAGCATAATACATGACATTGCTTTTGCTTCGTATTCTTAAAAGGAGCTGGTTATACATTTCCAAGGAGCTGTGTTTAACAGTAAGAAATAAAATCACATTGTTCTCTGTGTTAAAAAAAATCTTCAGTGATCTTCAGTAATGCATAAAATACTTCCTCAGCTTTTAAATCAATGCTCTGACTATTTTAGCTTGTAAGGGCTCACATGGCTAAAAGGATTTCTGAACTGCAAAATCGTGATTATGAGTAAAACTACTAGACATGTCAAAACACTTATGTTGTGTATTACTAATATGATCTGAAAATATTGGAAAATTAATCACCTTACATTTTCCAAGGCAATAGTTTCTATTTCTGATGAATGAATGAAACACCAAGTTAATTTTCTATCAAAACATGAATCTAATGATGGCACATTTTTGTACTCTGTTATTATTTCTGAACTTTTGACTTGTAGGCGCTGGCATAAGGGAAAGTTGGGAGTATTACAAGAACTGTAGAACACAGGAAGAAACAGTGACATTGTATGACTAGCTATTTATGAATTCAGCTATTAAGACTCTGGAACGGCTGCAAAACCCCAGAGCCTCTTAATACTTCTCTTAAAAGAATATCACAAAACAGATTGTTGCTGACACCAAAAGAGACTACATGCTGAATGTGTGAGCCCATTTAATGGTTTCCCTAAAAATGAGAAAAAAGCAAACTGCACCTCAGGTTCCACCTTCATTTCCTGGGCCTGACCAATGGATGTTCTATTCAATGTTAGTCTTGAAATCAGTTGAATTATACCAGCATAAACCGAGACCAGTATCCTGGTACAGGATCCCTCTCTGAAAAGGTGTTTCTGAATTGCATTCAAATCAAGGACATTTTACTCCATCAGCAAATATATGATTATTTCAACTGGTGCTTTGTGTGCCTTTTAATGTGGGAGGGAAGGAGCCAAATATGGTTTTGGTGATGTTTATGCAGCTGTTGTGTTTCTGCAGGGGTTGTATATCTGTAAATCAGAGCATGATTTGCCCATTTGATTTTCTCTGTTCCCTCTTTACTTTTTTTTTAACCTAATAAACACAGAATTAAGTTATTCTAGACTGGGAAAGTTTAGTTTGGAAATGAGTTTGACCATGTGAAGAAAATTTATTCTGAGTATGTACAGTAGAGACATAATCTTAGGTATGACCATTGAAGCTGTAGTTTTCAGTGGGCTGTTCCATAACTTTAAAACTGTTAAAATGCATTTCAGTCTTCCAAACACAAAGAACATTTTAAAACAAAAATTATTCAAGCCATTTATTGCAAGTTTAAAGTGCACTCATTTAATGGTCTTTAGGCATAGAAGATTATGATAATTTTCATCACAGATTTTATCAAATCCAGAGGACGGTGTATTAATAATTCAGTAGCTTTTACAGAGAGGTGAGAGAATATAATATGGGGCACTAAAATGATAAGGCATATTTTCCATGACATTACTGTTATAGAGTACTTTCATTGATTAATAAAATGGCTAAAGAGTCTGACTAGGCTATGAGATTGCTGAAGTTAAACAACAATTATTGTACAATTGGGTAAAACAGAAGCAGATATTGTGATGCTGTGGGGAAAATGAAACATCAAAAGCTAATAAGAAGCCATTTTTATATCATAAAAGCATAAGAACAGCTCCATCAAGCTTTAATCACATTGTTATATTATACATTTATTTAAAAATTATGTTAGCTCATTAACAGTGGTTATAACATAGGTTGTTATAATTATATTAAGATTAGCAAATACTAAGTTTTGCTTCTGTTTCAGCAGACTGAATGCACAGGCTGCACTGTATGAGTCGTAGGGTTATCTGTCTGAAAAGCAGCACTTCTGTATTTCAAGGCGTTTGTTATTACACTGGTGTTGCGGTCCTGTTCAAAAATGCTGACACCCACTTTGCAGGGACTGGTAGTTTAATGCCAGCCAAGGTGAGGGGAGCCCATGGCCACCTTGTCCGTAACTCCTCTCCTAGCCATGGGGTGCAGAGTACCGTGTCCCTCTGAGCGGCTGCACGTGGGGAATGACTGCCAGTGAATCGCAGCCCTGCTACAGCCTGGCCTGCCAGCAAGGGGCCTGCACCGGAGCTCATTCATGGTAATGGGTGAAAATAAAGCACTTCCCTCGTGTCTCTGCATGGCCCTTTCCAGCATAAAAGAGCTCAGCTTGTTTCACTGCATTCAGGGACTTCAGAAGTACACCAGGCTGGAAATTTTGGTGTGACTTATTTGCCAATGCTCATTTGACAAAACCGTAATTGCCAGGTTTTCTTCAGTTCTTCCTTAAGAAGAATTTCTCAGGGCCGGGGTACGATTTCTGTTCAAAACTGGAAGGACCAATACCAGAAAATAATGTACTGTGAGGGAGAGTGCTCAGCAAGATGTGAGAGAGACAAATTCAAATCTACATTATTAAGTACTTTTAGAAAGTTAACTGCCACAAGCAGTGATATGGGAAGACTGTCCCATAGTCTGTGGCTGTGGTGCGCAATTGGTATATGAAGGAATAGCAGAGTAGGACTCAACGGGAGTTTCCCGCAGTGCTGCTGTGTGCTTGAACAGCCACGTTCTTCTGGTGAAAGAGTCTTCTTCATTTTTCACGTAAAAATGTTTCAAAGTTAGTTTCATCATAAGATTCATCTTGGAAATGCTTGATTTGAAGAAACATACAGCTCTGACTTGGGCCGAAAGCCGTGGAGCTTAGATTTTCATCATTTGTCATAGATCATGTTGTCTACCCTAACTATATGGGAACTTTCCGTGCTACTGTATAGATCAAGAGAAGCTTTCAGAGGTTTCATTTATTAAGGGCTGGGAAAAAGCAAAGCATTTTCTAAATAAAGTGTACAGAGAGGAAGAGGCTGATGCATACCCACAGTCTGGATGAACCCTGGGAATAGAGAAGCTGTTCAGATTTGTCCACAGCTAGCTAGAGCACTACATTCATTTTGGACAGCACATGAGATGGTGAAAAGGACATCAGTAAAGGGAAGCACTCAAGTGGTTACAAATGAGGAAACGTTTGGAGAAAAACACGTTGTCAGAGAAGGCTAAAAGAATTTAAAATAGGCTTCCTGAAGAAGAGGACAGAGTAGCTGTCTTTAAGTGTGTTCACGAGTGTTATTAAAAGGTAGGAATCATTAGTCTCAGCAGACTGGAAAGATGGAAAAAGGTCTTAAGATAAAATAGTAAAATTGCTGAAAAGTTTGAACCAAAAGGGGAAAATGCATGGAAACACCATTGCTGGAGTTGCGTGCAAGGCAGGACTTGACAATAAGCTTTTGCAGATGCTGTGTGGAACCTACTCCGCTATTATTCAGGGGATGGATTTGCCTGCCCAGGGTGCTTCCTCCCAGCGCTAACGTGACTGCCTCATGCTGATATGCATGGCCTCTTGGAAAGACAACAGCCGTGGTGCTGATAATGCCAGGTTTGAGTAAGTTTTGCTATCTGATTTGCTGTGAGGAATGTACAACAGTAGTAGATTGAGTGTATTGATGGGAAAAGCAGCAGCCAGCGCTGAGGGTAGCACTCTTCCTTCAATTGGGAGGGAGGAGGAGGTGGAACATTTTTCATCTTTAAAAGGGTTTTGGTAAGAGAGTGGCAAGTAAAACTGTAACTTGATATTTTAGCTCTTTACCTTCAAAACTAAGAAAAAAATGAAATATATTTGCGCAGACTTGTCTTTTTTTCTGTTAAAAGAAAATGTATCAAATATATAAAGGAAACACTTGCAGACTAACAAAAAAAAGTTGTTATGAGTGCTACTTGACAAAATAGAAACAAAAGATGAAAACAGTCATGGAATAATTTAGTCATAAAATGAACTGTAATCTTGAAGGTCAAATTTTATCTTAAAAGGTGTAGAGAGAACACTTAGAATTTTGGGGAACTGATAAGTGATTTCATTACATCAAGGACACATCTTCACTGAAGTCGATAAGAAAAAAAAAGTAAAACAACTTTTCCTCTTCTGCTTTTGAGTAATATTTGAACATTTCTAACCACATCTACTCTTGAATGAGCTATGTTGGGATAGAATACTGCAAACTTGTCTACGTTGCTCTGTCAGCTTGATCTGTAGATCATCCTAGCAAAGGAATAAGTTAAGCCACAAGCCTTGTCAAGCTTTTGAATCTTTGTTGCAACTGTAAATGTAAAAATTCATGTTACTTCAAATTCCTCTTTTGAACATGCATGAGGCTCCAGCTTCTTGTTTGATGCAGGCAGGGAAATAAACTTGTGTGATATTCTTCATGAAAATACGAAATTAGTGGAGCTCCTCATATACCAGAGTAACAGTGGATGGAAGCAGGATTGTCTACATGGCTGCCACGGTGACTGTTTTGGTAAACTACGATTGTGTATCAGCCCTACAACACCCTTGTCATTTAACAGATGTCTGTGTTTTGCTAAATCCTTGCAATTAGTCATTTTTGTTATCACTCTCTCCAGGTCTGAATTAGTTGTACCTAATGAGATCCCATCAGACTGTAGTAAATAATTTGGTTTACCAGAAATTTAAGCTGATTTATGCCATTTGAGTTTGGCACATACTTCAATATTTTATGCCTGTTCCTGTAAATTTCTGAGCTCTTGGGTCCTATCTCATGACATATTTGAATGGGTGCTTGATTTTAAATACTCTAACACTGTCATCCCCTTCAACGGGATAATTTTAATGCATGTTATGCATGTGCTCGAATGACCTGCTGCATTGGTCTAGAGTGCTTAAGTTATTAGATGATCAAGCCTTTCAGTAACTTCTTAAAACTGGTTTCTAAGTATGCCATGGGGTTTTTTCCCTTACTCTTTTAAACATGAGGCATAGCAGAATGGCAGCCAGATTTTCTAGTTACCTGGCAATTGTTACCTTTAGTTTACTTCTCAAGACCCTCTGTCATAGGATTTTCAGGATAGTAGTGGAATTTTGCTTGTGCTTTTGTTGTTAATGTTTTTCTGGCTCATTTTATTTCTAAGATTCTGCTGTGTAGAAGCAGATGTACTTTCCCACAGGAACTATATATACACCATTCACTCTATAAATAACAGTGGGTTAAATTCTGTCCATGGGTCCCTGCACACAGCTCCCACTGTAGTCATGCAAAGGAACGGTCTTGTCCTAGTTGTGCAAAACTCACGCACTAAGGTCTAGAGCCTCTTTTCTGCCATACTGCAACACACGAGGCTGTGCACATGGATATACAAAAAATGCCTTTTTTTTCATTATCTGTCTGCTCTCTGAAGATCCTTTTTATTAAGCTTTCCTGTGTTTTATTACACAATCTACCATTTGAAATGATGAGGCAGAGATGAATATTGACAAAAATTACTCTGAAACTCAAAGTAAGAAAGGCCCTGTTACCTTACCATTCTACCTGATCCGAACGGCAATGGCACAGTTCCCTTCACCTTCCATCATGCAGGATCAGAGCTTGTCATGAAACTGGCCAGGTGTGTTGGGGTTGGAAAATATTACAAGCCTACCAGGTTAAACAAATTTCCTCAGCTACTAGGCAGAAAAAGCCTTACTCAGCTAGGCAGAAAAAGAAAGGTCTAATCTTAGTTGTTCAAACCTTTCCACCTTATCACCCAATTTTCCCAGTGGGTTGCTACATCTATAGTTTAGTGTGGATTGAGTAAAATAATGACAAAAGCACTTGCCACTTTGATCTTGGTATGTTTATTAATGTGTGTTCAATATGCAAGAGAGAGTTTAGCATAGGAGTCCAGACTACTGTGCGTTGGTTTGGTTTTTTTTTTTAATTTATTTTATTTTATTTAACACCCAAGGTTAAAAGGAGCAGGAGTCCAGCTGAGAGAGTTCAGAGTTCATCTCTGCATGCTCACTGTCTTCCATTTAAATGTACACAAAGGACTAATACAGTACCCGCTCTCCCCTGGGCTGTCTTTGATACACTCTGCTGTGCCTGGACTCTGCCACTCCTCCTATCAGTCTGATCCTACTTCTATTAGCCCGCTGTGCTCAGCACTGTAACCTCATTCAGCTAGCACTCTGCATGCAGGCTAACAACTTCAAGGCTCTGTCAGGCATTGACACATGCAGGCTCCAAGCGGGAAGCTAAACACCCCCCTTCACCTCCTCTCCGGTTACACATTAAGCTCTATTAAGTGCAGGAAAAACAGAAATGCTGTAGTGCCATCATTCAAGTTTTAACTACCAGTGTATATTTAGATATTCAGCCAGCTTGCCACTGTTGAGGACATACTCGGCAAACCCTCTGGTTGCTCCCCGTTCTCGCAATGAGAGCGGTAAATAGTGAGTTAGCTTGGGGAACGCAATGGTAGAAGGTCTGGGTTGGGCATAAACATAACAGGCATAAACATAACAGTCATAAAAATCTGCGAGAAAACTTTGACAGCACTGCTTATAATTTTTGAGGCAAAAGTATGTGTTATAAATGGAAAATCAGACAAAAATGGTCTCATTCTAGGAGAATCAAGCAGGGTATTTTCAAAACATGTCCTCTTTGAAAGCCAGGCTGTAGAAAAGACACAGTGCAGTGCTAGTCTGCAAGCCCTATCGCGCTTTGATCCAAGCACGGAATGTATCAAAGTCCATTGGGTGCTATGGGCAGAGAGAGTTTCGTCGCTGTTTCTGGCTCTTTCCAAGTGTAGGAAATGTCTGACAGCATTTCCTTGCGAAGCAGCACCCTCGATTCCCGCTCTGGGGCTCGCTGCCAGTGCCCACCCACCTCGTGGCTTGCTCCACTCTCCGGGGAGCTGTCGAGACCGGGGCGGATTCCTTCCCAACTCCAATATGCCTAGCCCACACATCACTATACTTGGACTTATTAAACACATACCCCATGTTCCTGGTTTAGACTCTTGGGACAACATGTAAGAAAATGAAACACAGCAGACATAAAGGATTCTCCTCATATTTTACTCCTGAAAACAAGTTACAGAATTAAAATTAATAACAACAATAATCTTGAGACATGCCATCTTCCCTCTAATGCTTGGCACATCAAACTTTCTGTGACCTGGAGGGCTCTTAGTGTTCCAGGTGGGACAGGACTTCTCCATGTCATGCCAGTCTGCAGTAACCACCTTCCTTTGGCCATACAGGGACATCCTCTGCAAAGACATTTGACTTCTTTTTGCCGTGGTGCTCCATTCAGGCATTTTCACCCAATCTCATAGTCTTCTAGTACTCTCCTCTTTTGAAAAACAATCCTGGAAGGAGGGAGGGAAGACGGCAGAAGAAAGACAATCAAAGTCGATAGTACTAGATTGTTTTTTGACAATTTTCCTGTGATAGTCCTTCAGCAAGATGTCAAGCCCCTTTCCCGGGAAGGACGCCTGTCTGGAATGCATTACTATAAGCTGTCTTGGGCAAATTTAAACGTGTTCAGTACAGCATACAAAATGGAGTTCAGGATACAAAATGGAGTTTCAATTTAATACAGACATACCGCTCTGCCAAACTGTGTCAAGAAAGGGATTTTCCATCATGTAATAATGTTTACAGAGCATCTCTCTTTTTATCTTTAATGGTTGCTGTAACAAGAGCAACCATTTCTTTAGCACAGCCATTTGATGATTTATGTTGTATCCCATCATTATTTTACTCTCATTTCAGCAGCTCTGAGTAAAATAAAATATCACTGTTTGTCATCGAACAACCTGAGACAACGTTCACTCTTGGCATTTGGTTTAAAATAAACAAAATTACCTAGTTTTAAAGCTTTTTCCGGATTAGTGGCTTTTAGATAATGTAAGTTACAAATGATATCTATAAGCTGTAAGCACTAAAATCACTAAATCACTAGAAATAAATAATCTTTTTATGCAATGTTATTGCAATATTTTCTTAAAATGAAACACAATGAATTGTGTTGGGGTACTATCAGAGCAAGGTAAGCTATGGTTAAAAGGTATAGCTAAAGTTTAAATTTAAATCTAGCTTCCAGTTCCAATCTAAGATGGGAGAAATTTGTATTTATATTATGTGATTAATAACACCGGCTTTGAAGATCTGTAACATCCTTTGAAGAAATCGGGATGTTGAGTCCAAGTGGCTTCACCCAGAAGCTGAACTTATTAAATACAGCAACTTTCACCAATTTGATCATCTCTCCCCTTGCTTCTTCTCCTTTATTCTCTACATTTCAGGATATTGCTGTTGAGATACATTTGTGCACAAAACAGTGTCCGAAGTTGCTCCCCCTCTATACCCCAGTCCTAAGCTTGTTTTGGCATCAAAAGCCATATGGGCCAGTATTCATCATGTTTCCCTGCCTACACTGCAGTTGGACGAGATGTGGTACTATCATACTGTGCTGCACTTCAGTATGAACTAGAAGAAGCTCAAAGATCCACGTGCTTGATTTTTTTTTCTTGTAGCTAATATAACTATGCCTGCAGAACTTAGGGCACATATATATATATGCATACAAAGAGAAAGCAAATATGCAATTCCCTCAGAAGTTGAAAACTGTGGATGAAAAAGGAGCAAAATAAACCCTCCCTTCTCTCAACAACAGCAAAGAAGTGTGAGGTAGGAAGGAGACAGAGATAAAGAGAGGGGTGAAGATTTGTTCTCCCCGTAATCCAGATAGCACAGGTGACCCTGGCAATGAAGACAGAGTGACTTGGCATAGAAGAAGGTAGTCTGTGGGGCGGGGAGGACACATAGTTAGGCTGGAAGCTTCTGTTGAACCTGTGCATCCCTGTGGCAGTTGTCATCTGAACTAGCTACATGAAGCTAATGCAGGTATGTCTCTGCATTTATAATCACTGTATACGCACATACAGTTAGCAGTATATAAATACGTTTTATTTCCAGTTATCCTCTTTGGCTTTCAACCCCTTCTACTTTTTTCTGCCCTATTGCACCTTGCTTTTTGTCTTCCAAATTCTTCTGTGTATGTAGATTATAATGAAGATTCTTTAAGTTGGTGTCACCGTGAGAAATTTTGTTCTCTATTTGGCTTTGTGCAACCTGATTATAATGTCTTTGTGACATAGTCCACACAGGGTGTTTTTCATTTAAAGAAGCACATAAAGAATGAATAAAAAAATACCGTTCTTGCAAGCTTTGCTACTTCATAATCATTATTATAAATGCTGGCAGAGTTGGCTGCAACCTAAGTGGGAAGATGAAAACAGGCTTCCTGGCCATGACTACATCATATGACTCTGATGTGATGCCATGCTAATGGGAGACAAAAGCCAGCTTTGGATCCCTTGGTAAATCCATGCCTGATAAAACAGCCTTACCACTCTGGACATTTGCTGAACTCTGTCATAGCTCTTGGATCAGTAACAGTCAGCCAGTGTGTATGTAATTATGTTCCTAACTTAGATGAGTAAATTACATTTAATAATAGCACTTGGGTATTTTGTGCATGTTGGTTGCTGAACATTATAACTTACAAAGGGTTATTCTAAGGGAGATTCTAACTGGCCAGGCCATAGTGTTGCCTGTATGTTTTATTTATAATGATCATTTAAATAAAAAATATTATGCAATTCTGAATATATATTAAAAACAGCTCCCAGTTATATATCTTTCCATATCACAATGCAGTCATATTCTTAGTTTGCTCTCACCCAAACTTCTCATGCAGTTACACTTTAATATGAAAAGAAATGTTGTCAAGAGTAGTTATTATCACACATCAGAATATTGTATTAGCATTCACTTTTAATAGATTAAAATGAAAGATTTTGAAATCTGCCCTTAATGATACTGAAGGATCTTGGAGACACATTGGGAAAGCCTTAGATGAAATGTCATACGATATATATACATCATACATAGGTTCATAAAAGACAGTTCATTTAACTGCCTGCCTTTGTGTTTTGTCTGTTCTGTTTGGATGAATCATCCACAGGTTAAGTGATGCTTGTGCAGTTTCTTTGCTTGAAATCAAGCACAGCGAGTAGCAGGGAAGTTCAGGGAATACAAAGTTCTTGTAGACCTGGGATGATGAGTAAAATAAGACAATTTTGGAGGCATGGAATATAACCTGGAAGAAAAATCTGGTGGTTGGAGGCATCTTTGGGTCGTATGTGTTGTTCTTTTGACTCATTGTCTGATCCGGATAGGTTGCTTGAACTGCTGTTGCATAAATCACCTCACTTGTAAAGCTGAACTCAAGGTGGATGTAGTATGAGTTAAACTGTCCTGGAGGAGAGTTGTTGAGAGATGCCATGCTGCAGAGCCTGCATGTTACAAAGCAGTGTATAAAAAGGTGAAATGATTCAATGTTCATTTGTGGGGTTTAGGAGCTTGTTTTGGAAGCTTCTGATACACGTGGGAAAAAACAACAGTGGGACCTTCCAGTTGATCAAATCATTGGCATTTTTTTCTCAGTTTATTGTTTTGATATGAGATAGTCACATTTGGGCAAGGTGGGCACATACTTCTAACAAGCAGATGCTAAATATTGCAGTGACTAAACTCCATGTTTGAATATTGAAGAAATTAAGTAATAAATCAAACAGCTGCTGGGTATTTTTAGATGTTAACAGGTCACTCAGATTTTACAGACGTTATGCATCAATATATTTTTCTGATAATTTACCCTAACAAATTCATCCAAAACATTGCAGAACGTCATTTCTGATTTAAGGCCAAGCCAAAAAGCCAGGAAGTTTAACTTTAGGTATATTTTTGTTTTTCGTTTTCATTGATACATGCTCACATTAAGCCCACAGACCACGTAGAACAAAAGCATTTCAGAGCTAAATAGAGGACCACAAGCAACGAACAGGAAAGGCTGAGAACTAAGATCCTATCAATGCTGGAGGCACCACTAGTAGCAAGGCACCTATCAGATAGGCAGATGATCCCCCAGTAACATACAGAATGATGAAAATTTCCAAGATTCATGGAAAAATTACCTTAGAGAAATTTTTCTGTGAATGCAGACTTGGTGATTGCAAGCAAGGACACATGACCAAACATCCAAAAGAGGGAATTATCTGAAAGACTAATATACTTCATAAAGATTCTTAAATCACAGGTTCAGGCATTATGGAAGGCAAAATACATTGAAATAACTCTGGACTGTACCTAGCCTGTATGTAGAAAAGGAAAGAAATTTCTTCATGTTCTTTGCAAGTAAACACATGCAACATAATATTTCAATTATAGCAATGTTTGCAAGGTAGTGCAGCAAATACATGAGGGTAATGAGGGAAATTCAAAATAGGAGTTTTAAGGAATCATGGGTTCCAGGGCAGATAGGACTACCATAATGAGCCAGCATAACTATCCTATCCATAGGATTTCTCATAAATACAATATGGAATGCATCTTTTCTGAAAAAGACATCTACTTTCCTTTTAAAATGTCCAAGAAATTATGAGTTTGCTGTTGACATAACGCTTAATTAACTTCTAAAGTAGGAACTTGTATCTTATTTCAGAACTGAATTTCTCTAACTCCCATTTCTCAACACTAGATCTCATTATACCATTGTCAGGAAGGCTGACATCTTGCTATCAAACATCTTTCCAGGGTGTAAGTACCAATCGCAGTGATCAAGGCACCTTTCAGCTTTCTGTCTGACAAGCTGAATAAGTTGAGCTCCTGTAGGCCTTGCACTGGAGCGCTTGGTTTCCAACTGCAGGCTGTGAAATCTCTCTTCAGAATTTCACCTGTCCATCTCAGTAGAAGAAACAATGCATTTTTTCCAGTGTGCAAACAATCCAGGCGCTAAAAAATTTTCTCCAAAACTCTACTTTGAATGCTAATAAATAAGAACATTCTTGAATGAGAAAGCTGAAAGAAATGGCAAGTGTAAACAAGAAACAATAAAGGAACAACCATCAATCCCTATTTTTAAGATCTAATCCAACTCTCTCTATTCCATCAAACTTTGGAAATACTCTATTCCCTATGGCAGATCTGTGCCCGTGGCATCATCCTTCCCCTCCCATGAAACTAGGACTTCTGACAGATAGGCTGTGACTATCTATTAAATAGCTCTGGCCAGGAAGGGCAGACCATCAACTGCTGTGCCAGGAGCTGGCAATTGTTCACTTCTACCGCTGCTGTTACAAGCCTTGAAGCCTCTGGCAGAGAAAGAGGATGAACAGCTGGAAGCCGAAACCTTTTCAGCCGCCTCAGCAAAAATTAGTAGCGCTATCTGCCAAAGCCATAGTTTGACTTTGCAACCTTGGTCTAGTTGAATATACTGTGCCTTGCAGGTAGAATATCCCAAGAAGCTCAGCACGGATCGAGAAATGTCCATGGGATATTTCACTGCCACCTTCCGTAGGAGTAGAGCAAGCCCAGTAGTGGGGACTTCTTAAAAATGCCGCCGCATCATCAAAAATAATGGCTCGTTTCCAAAATATGTCACTCTAAGCATTCACAGAAGGGGTCAGGTGAAAGTTATTCCAAACAGACCTCGTAACAGCTGGAAATTTGTGGTTGATGACTGGGGATGGGGATTCCTGCTGTTGTTCGTTTCTACTTGAAAGGTTTGAAAAGATTTTTCTTACCTCCTGAGCGGACACTGGGACTATAGTTGCCTTGTTGGCACTGCCACTTGAGTGGGCATGATAAGAGTTCTGTGGGGACATTTTCCAGATTACGTAAGGAGTCAGTAGTTTTATACTTCTTTGTGTTGGTACAGGATGAGGCTTCAGTTCTGTCAGTTTTTCTCCATCTAGACCTTCAGATTTTAATCAACTTTTTTCTATGACATTTCTGTTACTTAACTGCAGATAAGGGGAGAAAAAGAACAACAACAAAAAAAGCTTTGTATACATTTCCAGGTATGGTATTTATCATTTACGGAAGGGTATTTTTGCAGTTCTGATTAGGAATGTTTACTTTATTCACACATCGAGCAAACTATCCTCTTACACCATACGGTCAGGAGGTATACTGTTTCGTACATTCAGATGTCTGAAAGCTGTCTCGAAATGTATTTCCTACTTTCTGATAGGGGAACATTTCAGTAGGAGGGGGTTTAATTTGTTTTGAAATTTCAACTCTTGTTCGGCTCAGAAGCTGAAGATGGAATCCATTAAGATGCATTTTAGTGCAGTTTCTATTCTCATCTTCCTTTTCTCAGTAACTGTGCAATTCACTTAGTACTTCATTACAACCAACAGCAATATGTATACATGGTACACAAAATGAGCCATTTTGTTTTAAAACAGATTGCAGATGAAAGGAAACCATTCATTTCTTGCTTGCTAGCTGTAATTACTAGAGCGCTAATTACTCCAAATCACTGACATCCAGGGTCAATAAGGATGACAACAGGAACATCAAAGACAAGATGCACACACGCAATTACAAGTCTCTAAAACCAGGCTGTAATATTATTTTATAGCTACTGGTTTTTTCAGTGAATGCTGAAAAATATTCAAGTTTGCTGAATGTTTACTATTATTTCCTTTGCAGTTTGACGGTGAGAACATGTATATGAGTATGACAGAGCCGAGCCAGGACTATGTGCCAGCCAGCCAGGTGGGTTAATTAATCTTCTCTGCCTTGTTTCAAATTGTAATTAAACAAATTCAAAGAGTTGCATTGCAAATGAGTGGCACTATCAGTAACTGCTGCAATCAGGAATAATCATAATTTATAAACAAAGCATTTAAGCCTTGTTTCCAGTTAATGAGATAGAGCTGATAAAACACCAGAGTTGGCGTTTGTTGAAAGATACTACCTTGTTTCCTCTCCAGAATGCAAGCAGCTGTTTTGCCAGCATGATCTTTCCTAAACAGTTGTTTTACCTTCAGGAAATAAAGTCTTTACAGGTGCAGGTTATTTGTTTATCTGACTGCAGACAAGTTAATCATTATAAGCTACACATGTCACAAACAGCTTTAATTATCATTCATAGGCCAGTTGTAGTTGAAGAATTGCATTTTTAACACTAATCTGATGGCTGAGGAATGTTGCCAATGTCACACCATTAGCAGTGGGGTTAAGGCAATGACTTGGTCTTCTGTAGCTTGCAGCCCAAAAGGGTTAATGTGATGTGGATTCTTTACAAGTATTTTTGAGTCCTTTCCCTTCTGGGGAACCCTACACGCTAAATTCTGATATTAGGTGTATATTTAAAAATCTTTCACCTTTCCACTTGAACCCTAAGATACTATAGATTTCTAAGAATGAAAGATTTTAATTACTTCTTAAAAAGCAAAAATAGTTTTGAAATTTTTGGTTTGTCTACCTGTAGCTACATCTATATGTAGGGGAGAAATTTTCATTTACTTCACATGTTTCAGTCAGTTTAATTCCACATTAGTAAGTGATGGTGATAGTGGTGCAGGTCAGTTAGATTGTGTCAGAAATTTCCCCGAATAATCAGACTTGTGGTCTAGGTCATGCAATATCTCAGGCCCAGCGGTGGCTAGTCTGACATATCTCTTTCTGACAGGACCAGTAGGATTGTATGAAGGGCTCTCATTAGGTGGGAAATAAGTTTGCATGCATAGTAAACATGTGTGGATGAGCAGGATGTCATTTAGGAATCAACAGCTTTGGGAAGTGACAGTACATTCAAAGATAAATGTCCTCATGAAGTAGGGTTCTTCAGATAGCCATTTGGCCTAACTGTTCATGATGTCTAGTACACGGTTCATTTGGGGACAGGGAAGCAGCAGGTTATGTGAGATGAGCTACATTGTTCAATCAAAAAGACCATCTTTAAAATGTTCCACCATGTTGCTTCCCAGCCTTCTGCTGAAGTTATTTTGAAATACCTTTAGAGACCAACTGTAGTTTGCGTTTAGGATTTGTGTGTGATTGAACTTGCTCAGCTAAGAACCCTCCAAGATCCAGAGGTAGTTTAGAATAGAACTGTTTGATTAAAAAATGAAAAATTATATTATTAATTTTTCTCTAACCATTAATCCAAAAACTGTACTGACAAGTTTTAGTATTACTATTAGATTAAAGCAGCCTAGTATCATCTCATTTATGCCTTGAGGGTTTTGAAGTGCAAGGGCTAATTGAATTTGTTTGAAACAGTAGAAATACAAACTCTGTGAATGATTGCTGTTATAAGGCAGTTGCTACCTTTCAGAGAATCATTATGTCTGTCTTAAATAGTTTTGAATAAAGAATTGCAAATCCACATTATACATCAGAATTATTTTTCTTCTGTTGATATTTTTGTACTGTGTATGCATGTAGTTTAAATAATTTAAATGGCATATTGAAAAATTAAGACTGTAAGTTTTAATCTTTTATGCGGTTTCTACATGTGCTAACAAGGCCCAGATCCTCAGAGATATTTATGCATCTAACACTCACTGGTTTCAGTGGAAGTAAGGTGCTTAAAGTACCTTTAAAGATCCAGGCCTAGATATTTTAAGTGCAAATGATTTTGTCTTCAAGGAAAAAACCTGTCAAATGTGACATTTCCAAATTCAAAGAGGACAGAAAACCCTGAATGCTTACTAAGGGCTGGAACTAAGAAAGGGCTTACAGACTTAAAGTCTCGCTATGGCAAAGCTGAGCTCTGGGGTGTCTGGCTCCCGGGTGGAGTTCAAAACCCAGAGGCAGGTGTCGAAACTGTCCTTTGCCGGGGGGTCCGTATGGCAAGAGCTAGCTCAGCTGCCAGGCACAGTAAGCTGAGTTATTACCAAACGCACTCTGGTCAAACAGCCTCCTGTGCCTCTTTGAGAAGCCGTCAGCCTTGGGCTGTTGCACCCTCCTTTCCCTTACTGTGATTCTCTCCTGGTGCTTACACCGTTGCAGCATTTTTTAAGTGAATATAGATGAAAGCCTGTAATAATAACAATATTTTTAAAAGGAGGCAAAAACCACACTACGAGCAGGAAGCCGGGGGTGTGTTGGAAAGCCTGCCTCTCTCTTGTTTAGGTAAGAACTGGGACTGTGAGAGAAGCCTTCCTGAACCTGTTCCTGATGTAGATAGCTGCTAGTTGTCCCTCAAAGGAGATAAGCAGCTCTCCATTGACAGTATTGGTGAGGTCTTCACCAACTGTAATGGGGCACTCTTCCTATCTCGGGCATAAAAATTTGGTGGTCACCCAAAATTGGTGAAGTGACTACATTTCAACAGCCAATCAGCTTGTTAAAATGGGACAGAATACGATATTCACTGCTCTGAAAACAAAGCATGCCAGATTATGTGGTTTACTAGGGAGGGAGAGGAAGAGGAAAGGATGTGACTGTATTTTCTAGTTTCTGTTTTCAGGGTTGTTTGTTCATTTGCCACGTGCTGTTACCTGATATAAAACAAATAATCCCGTAAGAAGAGATGAGAAAATGTTGTCTCCGAGGTGAAAGCCTCGTCACTTAATCCATAGAGTTTCCTCCTGTGTCCATTTTGTATCAGTCCTCACGAGCCTTGCAGTTGCATGACTTCAGCGAGAGGAGTGCAGGCTCCCTCCCATTCCTAATAACTTGGCTGTTCCCTTGCAAGATCAGAGATGAGGGTTTGAATCCTGTCAGAATGAGGAGTGAATTCATCTCTCCACTTTCCTTGATGGATGAACATCTGTTAACTAAAATATGAATCCCACATGTTAGGAGATGCACGGTCCTATCAGAAACTTTTATTCGAGCTCTGATCATGCTGACTGAGTCAGACGCAAGCATCATTTTCTAATTTCAGAGTCTGTCACAGCTTATTTGGGAGGTAGGTTGGCAGACTGAGTCATGGTATACAACACCAAAGACCGAGGGGTTCCCACTAGGCTGTCTTCAGAATTATGTAACTATAGAGGCAGGATTTTTGGCGTCCTGATACACGCTGACATGCTCACGTCCTTGCTTTGGACCTAACCCTGAGAAGTTAGTTTTGCTTGTTTTGCCTTTTCCCTCTGATTTTTCCTAGAATCCAGCATTTCAAGAAATTTGGGGGTTATAAAATAAACTCTGTTGCAGAAGAAAATAAAATTTAGACATCAGAAATGTTTCAATTGCCCTGAAAAAGCTGAACTTCGCACTTCAGTTCTTTCTGTTTACTGCAAAGTGTTCATATCCAGAAAAACATCACCTTGTATTATTTTAAGGGTTTTAATCAATTTATCCCCTTTAGGCTAACATAAATAAAAACTCAGCCATTGGACAGGAAAAATATAGTTTTGTTCCTTTTGCTATATAACATCAAACATCTGCATAGCTTGGTAATCCAAGACAAGTTGCCTCACAGCATCCCTCAACAATTATCATTTCTGTTCAATTTTCAAATCAGTACATGCTTTGGGACTTATAGACTAAGTTGCTAAGTAGCAACATATGGCACACTACTGTTCCTGTGATGTTGCTGCAAGCAAATAGCATAATTCTATACTTGAAATGGTTTTTACAGAAAGCCAGTGCTGGAGCTGAGCCAGAAGTGTAAGTATACAGTAAAAATTAATGATATTCTTTTAGACTGTCCCAAAAGGCTGTTTGGCAATGTTGTCTCTGTGTACATTTTATATATACGTGTAAGTACTGTATTTTTGGTTATGATATATGTAGTACAGGACTCTGCACTGCAGGCATCTCCAAAATGAGTTATGCCAGCCATATTAACAAACATACATAGTAAAACTACATGACATTTTCACTACTAATTGCACTTCGATCTGAAAATATTTATCATTTTAAAATAAAACTATGCCAACTGCTCTGCATTTCAAATTCTCACAAATATATTGTTTTCTCCCCACACCTATAATTGGAATCTCGGAGATGAATTGTTCTTCATGTAATTCCTCCTCCTGTAATTTGTGGGCCACGCACAGCACAGTATAAAATTATATTGTTTATTTTACATTTCTTTCTAGTCACAATACAGAATGTAATTCAGGACTCTGTTGCACAAAGTATTGCACTTTTGTAGCCTTCCTGAGGCCTGATAAATGTTACGGGTAATGAATCCAGCTGCCAAATCACCTGCACAATCCAAAGGGAAGAGAGGAGAACTGGCCTGGACCTGATGGTTTGGGGCAGTCCCCTCACTGCCCCGGTGGGAAGAAAAGAAATACCCAAGGCAGAGGAAGGAATGCTGCTTGCACAGAGATGGTATTTTCCTCCCTCCCAGAGCTATACCAGGGGGATCCGTATAAGATATGTATGCGTGCTCTTTGGTACGGCAGGCACCATGTCAAAACTGTTTTGTCCTGTACAGCTCCAGGGTAAAATGGGATAGAATGACATCCAACAGAGAGATTTTTCATGTTAACAGGAAAGTAAAGGCTTCCCCTGCCTTTTGTTGCCATATGCACATGGTCATAGATACATCCCTAACTTCTTATTTCATGTTTATACCCTAATTTCTTAGAGTATTAATGGGATAGCTATTACTCAGGTGAAGTAGGGATGGATAAATGCTAGATAATAGCTGCCCTCCCTTGCTCTGTGTTGGTCCTTCCCTGTAGGTAGACTGGAATTTCAGGGTAATGTATCCCATTCCTGCCAGAAGATACGGCTCTTCTCTCTTGTCACTCTTCTAGAGCCAGAGTCAGCAGAGCAGGGCAGAAGCTG